>NC_136266.1:86826183-86964618 GCF_964187855.1 Myxine glutinosa
ACCGTCTGGACAACCCTCCCATCTACTTTCTCAACAATCCTCTCCAAGAAGTTCTGTCACTCAAGTTTTTGGGTCTGACTATCAACCACATTTCCAAGCTGGCCTCCAAAGCGAGTCGCCGACTAGGCATCCTCCGTCGTGCGAAGTCCTTTCTGGGCACCTCTGAGCTCCACACCACATGCAAAGCATTCATCTGCAGCTCAATGGAATACTGCTCTCCCCTCTCGGCAGGTGCTCCTGCCTCACACCTAGCTCGGCTTCACGTGGTTGAAACCAAAGCATTCAGAATCATTGGAATCTCCCACGATGAAGCTGATTCTGAGGGCCTTTCTCTCTCTCTCTCTCTCTCTCTCTCTCTCTCTCTCTCTCTCTCTCCCTCTCCCTCTCCCTCCCCCCTCTCCCCTCTCCCTCTCCTTCTCCCTCTCCTTCTCCCTCTCCCTCTCCCTCTCCCTCTCCCTCTCCCTCTCCCTCTCGTGGACTTTCTATCTTCTACCGACTCCTCTCCAGCCGTGCTTCCCCTGCTCTGTCTGTGCTCTGTCCCCCAAATATTCCTGCAGGACACACAAGATCTGCAAGCATCCCTCTTCTGGTGAAACTGCCAAAATCAAGATTCTCTGCTCACCTTCACTCTTTCATTCCTCTTTTCTCCCGCCTCTGGAACAGACTCCCGCACTCTCTTCAATCCCTCTTCTCCCTCCAGGTCTTTAAAACAGCTGTTCACCACCATATCTTATCTTCCCCCTTCCAAAACCTTGATATTTTCTACCCCCGTTAAAACACCCCCAAATCCACCTCTTTCAATCCCCAACTTCTTTCCTGAAATTCCTAGTAGTGAAATTCCTAGTAGTGTTCATTTGCTTCATACTGTGTACCCCTCCCTCCTCCCCAGCCCCCCCCCCTTCCACAGATCTCCGACGTCGTTGTTCTCTACTGTTGTTGTGCTTGTGTGCTTCCCCCTTTCTCCCCATCTTGTCTCCTGCTCCCTTCATTGTATGTTTTTGTGTCTGTGCATGTTTTCATGTTCAATGTGTGAGCTCTTACACGAGCCTCGATTCTGTTTACGAAAAAAAAAAAATCTTAGCCTCATATTGAAGCAGTGTCAAGGCTGGACTGGACCTCTTTTATCTTCTCAGTTGAGAATAATACAAAGTCTAGTAAAGGTAAGATAAGGACAAAGCAGGATCAGATGGATGCAAAGACTGAGATCGAGAGACAAAGACTGTATTGTGATATTTTGTGTTATCTCGGGCATAGTCTGCAATGATGCCCTTTTAAGGTGTCGAAGGGATGGAGAACGAACGTACACCAGAAACAAACTTGGCAAGGCACCACCATAGCTTTGATGAATGAGACAGGTTGGAGAGTTCAACCAGAGATTTGTAAGATAAATGTTTTCTGTCTTGTCTCAGGATTCGCAAACACTTGTTGTGGGAGCCTTATGGAGTAACCTAGCTAATGTTACCCTCAGTTGGGTTAGTCTTACATGTTGAGAAAGCAAGCTGCTTGACAAGAACCACCTCCCGAAGGATTCTGCATAAGATGCATAAAAGAGAGTGAGCTTTTGCACCTCAAGCATCAATTTTAATTCCTTCCAAAGTAACCCATGGAGCAATGTTGGAAACTGAATTTTTCTCCTTTCACGATTACTTTCCATCCTGGTTTTAGAATGGAATGCATTGTGATCGTTCCACAGCAGAACCTTTGGTATTTGCTGTCAGAGGTCATTTGTGCTCAAAAGGTAAACCTGGCCCTGTCATTACCAAACAGAAACAGTCAAGTCTTCATGTTTGAGTTTGCTGATCAGGAAAAAATGTCTTTCGTAATAAAGGCTTCTCGTATTTAGAACCAAAACGTTTTCCTTCAAAACCACAACATGTGTTCTGAATATCATGTTCTTTGACTACTGCTTGCAGAGCACCGTGGGATCACCTTCGGGCTGGAGGGTAACCTGGCGTCCATGGAGGGATTCAAAATGGAGTTAAACAGTTTTTCTTCGACATGGAGAGTGCCTGGAGTACGAAGGTTGGAATTTTTTTTAAATTCACGGCCACCACCTTGCATGTAACATTATGTTAACGCTGAGTGTGCGCAAATGTGATACATGCAATTCATTGATTTGAATTCCTGGAGGAATTGTGGGAAAATATCAACATTCAATCAATAATCGAGTAAGAAACTGAGAAACGTTTTCTGTGACATTCATTTTCTCTTTTTATATCGGAACACTGCATTTGCTATCTTTTCTTGATCTATGCACTTATTTTCCTGTTCGATGATTGAACAATCACAATTTTTTTTTTATCTTACTCAAAATTACACAAGGAAATTAGATGCAGGAGGAGGACATTCGGTCCATCATGCCTGTGCCAAATTAATACCAGACCAATTTGTATGAAAAAAAAAAATGAAAAAAAAACTTTTTGGGGATTTTTTTTCTCCAGTGAAAGTTCGTGAAAAATTAAAGGATAAACTCATGTATTAATTTCCTGAGCTGCTCGTGTCTATTGGTTCAAATCATTGCCGGGAGGCCCGGCTGTGCTGCTCATACAGTGCCCCAGTAGTTTAGACAGGAATTTGTAATTTGGTTATGATGCTGGAGATCGCTCGCCTACTCTTTGTGAAGGGGACCATGGAATTTGTTGATCAGCGGACAGCGGAGGGACACACGTAGATGAATCACCCTGCCTGTAGAACACCAGGATGACAGTTTATAGCTGGACTGAGATTCAAACCTAGGCTAGACAACTGAGAAGTGATTGTGTGTACCTCTGGGCCATCCTGCCAGCCATGATAAACTCATTAACACATAGGATTAAGAATTATTTTTTAAAATATTTTTTCGATTTTCAAAATCAACCTATTGTGAACTTACTCAGTAAAGACTGAGTAACACAAGGTTGTTGTGAACAAGCAATACACTGGTGGTGCTTGGCATGCAAGCTCATGTATGTGTGTGTTTGTGTATTGTTACGTGCTCCTCCCCGACCCCCTGGTCACGGTGTACCTCCGAGCCCCGAGAGGAGTCACTGCAGAAAAATGTGTTATTCTGTATGTCAAAGATCAATGGAGAAGCCACCCAAATTGTTACTCACAAACAAATATTGTATTAAGATCACACAAGAATAACAGTACAACAATAATAGTAATCAAAAGTACCATCCATATGTCCTATGATGGTACCATCAGTTTCGTAATATATAACTCACTGTGCTCCAAGTGAGTGAATTAAGAACATTCCCCAATGTCTCTTATTCCCGGCTTCAAGCCAAAGTTGCTTCGCTCCAGCGATCGCCAGAACGATGTCCAATCGAGACCCGAATCCCGTGCGGATGGCAAGTACAGTCACACAGCCAAAGCTACACAAAGGCGACTTCAAGGCGACTGGGAAATCCAAAGGCACCCTCCAGGCGACTGGGAAATCACACCCTCGGGTATGGACATTCACGGCTCACAGTCGGCGAACCGCAAATTAATCTTCAAAAGCCACGGTGCACACACACACACCAGATACGTCTGAAAGCGGTGAAAACGGCTGACGAAGCAAAGAAACCTTGCTCGACGCGTGAAGCGCGCGAGTCAAAATGGCCAACGACCCGTTCTTGAGACGTAACGGCCTGACGAGAATTCTCCTCGGAATCCACCGCCAAAAACCTGACACGCAGGTTGATCAGTCACAGCGATGACAACTCTGTTGCAGGAATCCCTTTCCCGGGAAACCCAAAAGTTCGCTCGTGACTCCCGTTCGACAACGTTCGCTTCAGAACTTGGAGCGGCTCGGCTTTCTTGTCCGACTCACTCGCTCCACCTTCTTTCTCTCCTCTTCCTCATCGTCGCCGTCCGGTTCCTGTTTCATTTAAAACATTAACCTTTTACCTTTTGACAATAATAATTGCTATTTCCCTCAAACAACAATAATAATAATACATGGAACCAGAAATGTTTCAGGTGGATGAAAACCACAACAACGGAAGTGACGAATCCGTAACAGTATTTTCTTGTGCATGTGAGATGTGTGTAAGTGTTTTTTCCGGGCCCATCAGATTGGTTAATTACCTCAATGGATGATGGAGGAATGTCCACATCACAATATCATACCACAGTAGGATGCAGTTCCTTTGGCCCATTGGGAGTGCCTCGAGGGCCACCATTAGATGACGACCAGCATGTGTCCCTTGGCTTGTTCGGGCAGGAATTTGGAGATGGATTGTGGTGTTAGTGATAACTGATAACTCACATACTCATTGTAAAAGACACAACGAGATATTCTAATTTTGACTTCCCTTACAAATAACTTCAATACCCTTACAAATAACAAATAACTTCAATCCCTAAAGCAGTGTTCTGGGCCCTGTGCTTTTTATGATCTTCATCAATGATCTATCCGACTCTCTTGAAAATCCTCTCTATCTCTTTGCTGATGACTCCACTCTCTGCCGCTCCATTCCTCATCCCTCAGATCGGCAGTCTGCAGCCTCCTCGCTCTCTGCAGACCTGGACAAAATCACAGACTGGGCAAACAAGTGGAACATGTCTTTCAATCCTGACAAATCTCACGCTCTCACTATGTCTCTCCGAAAAGACCGACTGGACAACCCTCCCATCCACTTTCTGAAAAATCCTCTCCAAGCATCCAAGCCTCTTTCACGAGCCTCGATTATGTATACAAAAAAAAATAAAAAAATACAAGAGGCCATTGTGGCCATCAAACCTCTACAGTGGATGCCATTAACCTATTGTTGGTTGTTCATGTTTTCACCTCCTTGAACCCCATAAAAACTCAAATATGTCACCCTCTAGAGGTTTATTGGTAATACAGCCAACAAGAACCGGCTATATCGAAAACAAAATTACCTGGTTGGTAGTTGAGCCTGGCAGTTTTACTTATTTTGGAAAATCCCAAGATGGGTAATCTGGTTAGAACCCTTAAAAGTTTGTGCTTCCCATTTAAAGGACTTCTAATCACCATTGTGCACCTAAATGGCAAAGTGAATTATCTTATGCATGCCCATGCTGAAAAGTGAAAACAAGTAACTTCCAGAAAGATGATGCAAGTCTATGCGCAGACTTACCTAGGAAGTTTCTCGAAGAGGTTTCTGTCGTAGTGGTAATTCGACCCAGAAAAATCAAGTAAGAATTAATTATGCTGTCATTCTGCAAGTGGTCCAGTGACGATGGAATGAGAACGTTTTCTTGGCTGAGGCTTTCGTTAAACTTCTCCACATGTTTAGGGAAACCATCTGACAATTTGTCTTATTGAGTCAGCTTGTATTGGGCCTGTAAAGGATTCTGAGCTGGCTGTATTTTGTATATTTTTCATTGATTTGACATTTGGTTTAGAAGGATATTTTTAGGATTTTGTCAGTCTTAGACAAGGCTTTGATAAAGGTTTATTATCCAAAGTACTAGAGTAGGGAAATAACTTCTTTATGGAGATGGTTTTTCATGGAGTTGATGGTACAGATGGTTTATGGTTTTTTATTGATAGAAATTAAGGCTCATGGAACAGTTGGAAAGTTGATGCACTGCCAGCTGAGGAGAGAAGATAAATAAATTTGAGAATACTGAGAAATTCCAGTTGAGATTGGTAGTAGATGGATTTGCGGGACAATGTGAGGCAGGTGTAAAGGGTTGCATGTGTGTATTGGAGATGACATTGTTGGCAGCAGTGGCGTCATCCTCATCGAATCGAAGCAAGAGTGAGATTTGAGTTATTCCACAGGAGAAAATTAGAGTAACAATGGGCAATTGCCAAATTGACGTCCTTGCATATGAAGGAGGAAGTTTAGTCTTTAAAAGTTATAATGCTCCACCATCAATCCCCTTTTTTATGCCTCTGCCCAGAAGGTGGCTGGAGGCATTATGTTTTTGGGTTGTCCATCCATACGTCTGTCCATACACCTACGGGATAAACCTAGTTTTTCTCAGCAACCACATGTCCGATTGAAATGAAACTTTCACGGGAAGAGCGACACCCAGGCAGAATATTTTTTGAGATAATTGTGATGTATGGCAGCCATATTGGATTAAACGCGAATAATAAAAATCTATATATCGGAACCCGCTGAATGGAAAATTTAGAAACTTGGCACATTGTCAAGTACTGCCAATGGGGAACAAAAGCATGATAATTATGACATCATTGGTGAAGTGGTATGCCAGCCAAAAATGTTTCAATCGAATCTGTTATCCTAAAAATCTGAAATTATATGCATATGATCTTTGAAGAAGAACCATCTTTAGAGGACATTTTTCCCCACAGAGCGGGGCTTGGCCTTTTTTGGGCACCATGGCCCCCTTTTTGAAGCAATGTTTTACAGCCGGATGCCCTTCCTGCCACCAACCCTGTTAGTCACCTCTTGCAACACACAGGGAATTACCTGTGAACTGGTACTCAATTTGCCGACCTCAAATTTCCGAAAGATGACAGGCTGAGTCAACCCCCCTGGTGTTAATTCAGCAATCGACCAGGATTCGAACACAGTACAGTATAGTAGTGGGGCAACTTAGCATAACAATTGTGCATTTTGTGAGGAAAGCACCAAATTTGGCACACTAGTAGACTATCCTATTATGAACAGATTTGGATATTGGGCCATCTCAAATTCAGCCCCTGGTGGCTGTGGCAGCCATTTTCCAATATGACACCTTCAGCTTGTTCCGACGAATTGCATCATCAATTGGCTTGGTCCTTTCCACCAGGCATTCTCTGGTGAAAGCCTGGACCTGCTCTTGTCCAATCTTCTTCACATTCCTGACAGTCTCAACTGCAGCAGGACCTGCAATTTCCTTTGTGTCAAGGACAACCAGATCCATGCTCTATTCCTCAAAGGGGTTGCCAAGCTCTTCTATGATGCTGACAAGGGCGCGGACATCCTTGGCGAAAGAGGTCTGCACACTTGGTGTCTGGTTGTGATGACGTGTGTCCTCTCGCCTCCCTCAGTGTTGATGGCCATCTTGGAACTCTTCTATGGCCCTGGCAACTTCTGGCCCGGCAATCATCCAACGCCGCAGGGCACTTGGGTTGTCAGTGAGGCCGACTGCTCCACCATCTCCTTTGATGCAGGCGTTATTCGGTTCATGCGCCTGGTCGATTGGGATCGAAGAGAACACCTTCTTCGTCTTCTGTACAGTAAAGTTGCCAGCCCTGAATTATCTGGCTACATCTGGTGCTTCATTGGGAGTGCAACCATGTCCCTCAGGTGAACAGGGACCCACCTGGCATCGTGTGTGTGGTCTAAGGCATGGAACCATGGGACCAGTTCCGTCAGGGCATCAAGGTACATCGTGAATGAAGCCTGCCGCAGAGAACGCACGTAGACCAGTACCAGCATCTCTAGTTCCAGCACAGTTGCCCAGTACCTTGAAAGTTGGGAATGTCTTCTCCTCTCTGGTGACACCAGTCTTCAAACTCAGGCAGGTCTTCTGCATCATCAGCATATGTCATACAGTGGCGTTCATACGCACGGTGTTGCAGGATGTGCAGTGCCGCTGCAGTGATTTGATGAGCTCTTCTTGTGCGGGTGACGTGGGCAGCTCGCAGGAAGGAGTGGGCCGTCCCTGGCGTTGCAATCTCAGCTTGCAAATCTGAAAAATCTGCAAATCTTGCAAAAATCAAATCTCTGAATCTGAGATGGCCCAATATCCAGATCTTTTCATAATATGATAGTCTACTAGTGTGCTAAATTTGGTGCTTTCCTCACAAAATGCACAATTGTTATGCTATATTTAGCTTAGCTGCCGGACTACAGCATCCTTGGATCCCAAGCCGCCACCCGAACCACTAAGCCAACACCAGGTTTATGCATATGATCCATGATCCATTTGTATTAAAATATTAAATTTATGACATCATAGGTCACATGGTTTTCAGCCATATTGGATTTAACCTAAAGCATTACAAAAAACATCTTCTCCCAAACCACCAAATTGATTGACTCAAAACTTTACGTGGCAGCCATATTGGATTGAAGGAAAATATTAAATAATTATATCTCTGAAATAGCTTACCCTATCAATGATAAATTTTACAAATGTCATCTCACACCATTGTTGTATATATACGAGGTAGTTTGAAAATGATTATGTCTTAGGTCATGTGGTTTGACAGCCATCTTAAATAGAAAAATAAACCTT
The DNA here is from genome assembly GCF_964187855.1 of Myxine glutinosa. Taxonomy (NCBI): domain Eukaryota; kingdom Metazoa; phylum Chordata; class Myxini; order Myxiniformes; family Myxinidae; genus Myxine; species Myxine glutinosa. The sequence continues at coordinate 86,834,317 of NC_136266.1, forward strand.
ATCCGATCAACACGAAACTTCACAAACACTATCCCCTACCCATACATGTGCAGAGTGTACATTTTTCACGTCAAATGTCACGTGGTTTGGCAGCCATATTAGCTTGAATGCCGATATTTTATATAAATCCCTTCTCCGAAACAGCTTGAACGATCGATGTGAAACCTGTCCTGTCTGGTAAAAATGATATACATGAAAAAAGCTGAAAGGATTCAATCAAACTTGTTTATTTTTAGGACAGTGAACGAGGGCATCTACTCATTGTCATGCGCAGGGACGACGCGGAGGCATATTGGTGACACAGTCGCATTGCTCTAGTTTCTTTTATATTTTTATACATGGTCTACGCTCGTGGAAGAGCTAATTGTGGAAGAGGAAGAACCCTTCTGGTGAAATTACCAACATCCTGGATCACTGCTCACTGCCACTCATTCATTACACTTTTCCCCACCTGCAAAACCAACTTCCACATTCTCTACAATCTCATTCTTCCCTCCAAGTCTTCAAGACAGCTGTTCACCACAACCTCAGATCATGCGCAATCTAAAACCATGATGTTTTTTTCCCCTCGTTAACCCCTCCTCCTACTCCAACCCTTCTCCTTCCAAACTTCCACTTTTCCCCTTTTGTTAGTTTCCTTCTGTATCCATCTCGTGGGTTCCTGCCCCCCACATACCTCACCACATCCATTGTATGTTCAAGTCTTCCTCTATCTTTGTCTTCAACCCAGCTATTGGTGTTCACCCCCTCACTCTACTGTTCCTATTGTCCTTTTACGTCCTGATCCATTCAGTGTACGAGCTCTTCCATGAGCCTCGACTATGGAAACAAAAAATAATGTCCAAGGAACCAAATAATTGCCCGTTGTCTCATTTTGTGCTTGATGTTGATGTAATTAATTATATGGAGAAGATTCACAAGCTTCTGACATGGAGGATAATGATGAACCGAAAAAAGCATCGAGTAATATTGAAATATAAATGTGTAGACTAAATCTGCTTCGGGGAAGTATATAAAAAAGCACAAGGAACTCTGGAAACCACTGGTCAAGATTCAAGGATATTTAAATGGCCTGAAACAAAAAGGACATTAGAGATCCAAGGAGTTATCTGATCTGGTCTCCCTTTAGAGACTCATCAGTAATCGGACTTCATGGGATCACCACAGCAGTTATTCACTCGGAAGAACCCTTCTGGTGAAAATGTCCAATGTAATGTCCAATGTGACCTATGTATGACCAACACATATAATTTGGAATTTGAGTGCAATGTTAGCCTGTAGACTTTTCCTTGAAAAATATGCCAGGGACCCTTAACATTGACATATAACAAAGCAGAGAATGATCCATGGTGCAACGCTTCCATGAAGGTGGACGGTTAAGATGATCACCATTTTCCAATGAATCAAACTCGTAACCTTTTGTCTTCTATGAGTGAAGATACTGGACGACTGGGTCAGGAAGGGAGATCATATGCAAATTATCATGGTTGTAATAGTGTTCAAAGATCATGGTGGGACAGAGAGGTACACGGATCAATAGTTTAGGGACAGCTGATGAGTAAGGATGGTCATATCACAGAATGTAGGAAGCAATACAAATGAAGATAGACGATGGCAACAGCACACCCGTTCACCGGCTCATTTGTCTGCATTCCGGCCCTGCACCCACAAGCCGGACAAAGAGCCCAAATATTTTCGGTGAGGCAGTTTATTCACCAGGAAACCAATCCCTGGGGTGATTAAAACATCTAAAATAATTAGGCGGCCCAAAGCGGATTAGCATATCTAGGCCGGCTCAGACAGGGTTAATGAACCGTGTAAATTCCCATGACCCACAGCTTGCAGGGCCACTTGCCTCGGCCGAATGGCCCGTTCAGCACAGGACAGCAAAGACCCTGGGAAGGGGCGTGTGGCTTGTGTAATGTATATATAGTGTGCCATTGTTCTTCTCTGGCTATCCGAGTTGCATTACGTGAAGGAAAGAAGCAAATCTCATTGAAAACCTTCCTCTGTTTAACCAGTGTGTGTGTGTGTGTGTGTGTGTGTGTGTGTGTGTGTGTGTGTGTGTGTGTGTGCGTGCGTGCGTGTGTGTGACGTGTGTATGTGTGTTTAGACACACACACACATATATATATATATATATATATATATATATATATATATACATATACATATATATATATAGTGCATTCAGAAAGTATTCAGACCCCTTCACTTTTTTCACATTTTGTTATGTTGCAGCCTTATGCTGAAATCGTTCAAATTCATTTTTTCCCTCATCAATCTACCCTCAATACCCCATAATGACAAAGAGAAAACAGGATTTTAGAAAGTTTTGCAAATTTATTAAAAAGAAAAAACTGAAATATCACATTGACATAAGTATTCAAACCCTTAACTCAGTCCTTAGTTGAAGCACCTTTGGCAGCGATTACAGCCTCGAGTCTTCTTGGGTATGACGCGACAAACGTTGCACACCTGGATTTGGGGATTTTCAGCCATTCTTCTCTGCAGATACTCTCAAGCTCTGTCAGGTTAGATGGAGAGCATCGGTGGACAGCCATTTTCAGGTCTCTCCAGAGATGTTCGATTGGGTTCAAGTCAGGGCTCTGGCTGGGCCACTCAAGGACCTTCACAGAGTTGGCCCGAAGCCACGCCTGCGCTGTCTTGGTCGTGTGCTTCGGGTCATTGTCCTGTTGGAAGATGAACCTTCGGCCCAGTCTGAGGTCCTGAGCGCTCTGTTTCAGGTTTTCATCAAGGATATCTCTGTACTTTGCTCCGTTCATTGCTCCCTCAACCCTGACCAGTCCCCCAGTCCCTGCTGCTGAAAAACATCACCACAGCATGATGCTGCCACCACCATGCTTCACCATTGGGATGGTATTGGGCAGGTGATGAGTGGTGCCTGGGTTCCTCCAGACATGACGCTTAGATTTGAGGCCAAACAGTTCAATCTTGGTTTCATCAGACCACAGAATCTTGTTTTTCACAGTCTGAGAGTCCTTTAGGTGCTTTTTTGCAAACTCCAAGCGGGCTTTCATGTGTCTTTCACTGAGGAGAGGTTTCTGTCTGGCCACTCTGCCATAAAGCCCAGATCGGTGGAGTGTTGCAATGATGGTTGTCCTTCTGGAAGTTTCTCCCATCTCCACACAGGATCTCTGGAGCTCAGCCAGAGTGACAATCGGGTTCTTGGTCACCTCTCTTACCAAGGCCCTTCTCCCCCGAATGCTCAGTTTGGCCGGGCGGCCAGCTCTAGGAAGAGTCCTGGTTATTCCAAACTTCTTCCATTTAAGAATTATGGAGGCCAATGTGCTCTTGGGAACCTTCAATGCAGCAGAATTTTTATTGTAGGCTTCCCCAGATCTGTCCCTCGACGCAATCCTGTCTCTGAGCTCTGCAGGCAGTTCCTTCGACCTCATGGCTTGGTTTTTGCTCTGATATGCATTGTCAGCTGCGAGACCTTATATAGAGAGGTGTGTGCCTTTCCAAATCATGTCCAATCAATTGAATTTACCACAGGTGGACTCCAATCAAGGTGTAGAATCATCTCAAAGATGATCAAGAGAAATGGGAGGCACCTGAGCTAAATTTCAGGTGTCAAAGCAAAGGGTCTGAATACTTATGTAAATGTGATATTTCAGTTTTTTCTTTTTAATAAATTTGCAAAATTTTCTAAAATCCTGTTTTCTCTTTGTCATTATGGGGTATTGAGTGTAGATTGATGAGGGAAAAAATGAATTTAAACGATTTCAGCATAAGGCTGCAACATAACAAAATGTGAAAAAAGTGAAGGGGTCTCAATACTTTCTGAAGGCACTGTATTAAGTCGAAGGTGTCAATAATTATATATATATATATATATATATATATATATATATATATATATATATATATATATATATACATATATATAGTGTATATACAAATACATATATTATATACATATATATGTTTGCTATAAATTTTGCTAAATAAATTAATACCCTTTGCTATAAATTGAATGTCACAAAATTCCGAGTAAAATAATGGAAATAATTATAAAATTTAAGATGATGTTGCGGAACAACTTCATTGCAAAAATGATTTCCAATGGGATGCAAATGAATATTCAAAGTGCCATTTTTTGTGACAGTTTTTTGCCTTATAAGGGATAATCAGCGTTTTCTGTACTGCTAAGTCTGACAAGGTCAACTGTCGTTATTAAATATTTAAATGGCAATATCCCCATGAGTTAATTTCTATATAAAATAAACGTCTCATGACTTTTCGTCAGATCTACCATCTAAAGTTTGGTGAAAGCAATTTTGGTAATTAGTGAAAGCGACACTTTTTCCCCTATTTTCCATTTTTGTATTGTCAAGCGAAGCATATATTGTAAGGAAATCCTGAAGTGCAAACGAGAACATACTTGGAATATGCGCGTGCATTCATACCTTATTACTTTATTTCCCTGCAAAAGGCTATAATATCGATGTCGATGTAGACATAATATCGATGTGTGTCGAATATATAATATTGAATAAATATCGATATACAGTCACGTGAAAAAGTAAGTACACCCCATGTAAAGTTTTGACTTTTTCAACATATTTCAACATACAGCTATTTGATCTTCATTTCAACAATATTGATAGATAAAGGTGAAATAATATAACAAATATCATGAAATATTTACATTTTTTAGTCCATTGTATAATGTAAATAAACATTCATGCAAATTTCGCATTTCCAGTCCAGGGTTGCAGGCAGAACACCACCTCCCTCATGCAGCCACTCGACCAAGGTGTGATTTCAATATTTAAAACATATTACACCAGTCGCACCTTTCGCTGCATTTTCGATGCGATGGAGTCCCACCCATGGCTCACCGTCGGGCACTGTTGGAAGGATTTCACCATTGCCCACTGCATCGGCGCTATCAAGGAGTCGCTGGATGAGGTGAGACCCTCCACCATCAACGCGTGCTGGCACAACCCTTTGGCCACAGGTAGTCAGAAACTTTACTGGCTTTCCTAATAACATGGAGGAGAGGCATGTGATTGTCGGGTTGACACGGCAGGTGGGAGGAGAAGGCTTTGATGACATGCAGCCCTGAGGAGTTGGAGGATCTCATTTCCTCACATGGCGACAACCTCACCGAGGAGGAGTTGGAGGCCATTATAACGGTTTCCAAGGAGGAGGAGGCGGGAAGTGATGAAGAAGAAGTGCCGAGGTCTAACCTCACAGTCCAGTTATTGGGCGAGTTGCTGCATGGCATGTAAGCGCTATTTATATTCTTATTTTTTTGTATACAAGATCGAGGCTCGTGTAAGAGCTACCACATTGAACATGAAAACATGCACAGACACATAAAACATGCAATGAAGGGAGCAGGAGACAAGATGGGGAGAGAGGGGGATGCACACAAGTGGAACATTTGAGAGCAGGGACATCGGGAGATCTGTGGGAGGTAGAAGGCTTGGGGCGAGGAGGCTTGGGAAGGGGGGTGGGGGGTTGGAGAGGTAAAAAATAAAAAAAACACATGGACTTTGCAAGGACTTCCAGGAAAGAAGTCGGTATTTCAGAAAAGTGGACCTGGGGTGAATTAACAGGGGTAGAAATTATCAAGGTTTTGGATGGGGGAAGATAAGAGATGGTGGTGAACAGCTGTTTTAAAGACCTGGAGGGATGAGTGGGATTGAAGAGAGTGAGGGAGTTTGTTCCAGAGGCGGGAGAAAAGAGGAATGAAAGAGTGAAGGTGAGCAGAGAGTCTTCATTTTGGCAGTTTCTCCAGAAGAGGGTTGCAGGCAGATCTTGTGCGACCTGTAGTCGATCTTGTGCTTGTCGACAAGTTGGAAGATGCTGACCCAGTCATGGAGAGGTACCTCAAGTTCAAGAGGGACTTGGATGATTTGTTTCTGCCCTACAAAGATCTGCATCGAAACCTGTGGCAATCTGCCAGGTAGCTCTCCATTACCCATTTCTTTCACCCTGCTCCCTCCACCTCAAGACCACCAGCATCATCCTCTCCTGCCACCCTCTCAGTGTCCTCACCAGCATCCTCACCAACACCCTGAATTGCTCCCTCTCCTGCCTCTACCTCAGTGAACGACGTTGCAGGATTATAATTTGGGTCATCCTCAGAGTTCGAGGAATTCATGGAATTTTAATTCATCACCAACATCATCATCATCACCATCATCATCACCATTTGAAAGTTACATCTGTTTGTAAAATTAAATTTTTTATTAGTAAATGATGGTGTTGTAGTTGTTTTTTGTTTCATGGTGCGGTGTAGTGAAGCTGGTTTAGTACTTTTAATGAAAGTGTAAGCACATTCCTTCAATAAATTCGAAATGTTACCTGGTGTTGTCGTTTTTTAATACTTGTAAGCATTTTTTATGAAACTGTAATCATGTGCATTTGTGGTTGAAAACATTTTAAACTTTAAGAAATTTCCTCAATGAATCAGGAACTTTTTCTCTGTGCTATTTTTCTACATGCTAAATTTCCTATATGCCGGGATCCTATAACGTATCCCCACTCTCACCATTAAAATAAATGCGGCGGCATACATTTGCGGGATTTTTATCAACCTTTGCGGATCATCATCGACATTCGCGGGATTTGCCTTACTATCGTGGATTTTGCCTTGCCATTCGCGGTTTGGTCCTCTCTATTGGCGGATTTTCACGCCTCGGGAACCTATCCCCTCTATATGTATAATTATGTATATGTTTATATGGTATATGTATTTAGTATATATATATATATATATATATATATATATATATACTCGTCTATCAGATTATAATTTAGGTTCTCCAGCCGAAAAAGGCACCTGCCTCACACTCAGCTCGGCTTCAAAACTTCAAAGCGACTGGCCTTCAAAGCCAGTCGCCGACTGGGCATCTTCCGTCATGCGAAGTCCTTCCTTGGCACACCTGAGCTCCTCACCACATACAAAACTTTCATCCACAGCTCAATGGAATACTGTTCTCCCCTATGGGCTGGTGCCCCTGCCTCACACCAAGCTCGGCTTCACGCTGTTGAAACCAAAGCTTTCAGAATCATTGGAATCTACCGCGATGAAGCTGATTCTGCGGCCCTTTCACTTACTCACCACAGGCAGGTCGGTGGTCTTTCTGTCTTCTACCAACTCCTTTCCGACCTGGATCCCCCAGCTCTGTCTGTGCTCTGTCCCCCAAATATTCCTGCAGGACACACAAAATCTGCCAGCAACCCCCTTCTGGTGAAACTGCCAAAATCAAGACTCTCTATTCACCTTCACTCTTTCATTCCTCTTTTCTCCCGCCTCTGGAACAAACTCCCTCACTCTCTTCAATCCCACTCCTCCCTCCATGTCTTTAAAACAGCTGTTCACCACCATATCTTATCTTCCCCCATCCAAACCTTGATCTTTTCTACCCCCGTTAATTCACACAAGATCCACGTTTTTGAAATACAGACTTCTTTCTTTCCTGGAAATCAAAGCAGTGTCCATGTGTTTTATACCTCTTCCCACCCGCCCACCCCCCTTTCCCATGCCTCCTCCCCCAAAGCCCTCTCCCTCCCACAGATCTCCCGATGTCCCTGTTCTCTACTGTTGTACTTGTGTGCTTCCCTCTCTCTCCCCATCTTGTCTCCCGCTCCCTTCATTGCATGTTTTGTGTGTCGGTTTGCTTTTTTGTGATTAATGTTAGCTTTTGCACGAGCCTCGATCTTATATACAAAAAAAAAAAATCGCATGAAAATTGATGATTTTATGTGACCCTGACTTTTGACCTTTTGACAAAATTATTAATTTACCTTCTCCATATTCTCATAATAAAGCTTTGGTGAAAATTTGATGATCAAAGCTCAAATGGTAAAATGGTTACAGCCCTGACACGGACAAACACACACACACACACAAACACACACACACACGGACACAAACACACACACACACACACACACACACACACACACACACACACACACACACACACACAAGCGCATATACACACACACACACAAACACGCACACACACACACACAAACACATATACACACACACACACACGGACACACACACACACACACCATTCCAACACTTATGGGAGCTTACGTGGGGAGGGGGATGGGGGGAGGCAATCTGAAATCTCGCCACAAGCGTCATTTTTCCTCGATACACCACACCAGTGTTATTGCGATCTGTTTTGAAAATTCCCTCCAGATGAAGAACCCAGATTGCATGTATCATATTACCGTCAGGAAGCGACGTATTGTTACTCGGCATTACATGGCCAAAAGTTTGTGCACACTCGAACTTCACACCCGTAAGTGCTCGTCGAACATCTCATTCCAAAATCATGGGAATTAATATGGAGTTGGTCCCCCCTTTGCTGCTATAACTGCCTCCACTCTTCTGGGAAGGCTTTCCATGAGAAGTTGGAACATTATTGCAGGGATTTGCTTCCATTCAGCCACAGGAGCATTTGTGAGGTCTGGCACTGATGTTGGGCGACTAGGCCTGGCTCGCAGTCGGCGTTCCAATTCCATCCCAAATGTGTTTGATGGGGGTGAGATCAGGGCTCTGTGCAGGCCAGTCAAGTTCTTCCACACCAATCTATACAAACCATTTATGTACGGACTTCGCTTTATGCATGGGGGCATTGTCATGCTGAAACAGGAAAGGGCCTTCCCCAAACTGTTGCCACAAAGTTGGAAGCACACAATCGTCTAGAATGTCATTGCATGCTGTAGCATTAATAGTGGGGCGGCTTAGCCCAAATATTCAAAAGAATTGTGCATTTTGTGATACAAGCACCAAATTTGGCACAAATGTACATTAATATGTTGCGAACATTTTCAGATATTGGGCCACTTGAAATTCCGTTATTTTTTTTTTCAAATTTTTTCAAATTTCGTAATTTCAAATTTTTCGGGTGACACCATCACAATTTCGGTCTTCGAGGCCGGCCGATAGGCAAAGTGTGACCGGAAGGGACGAGGTTCTGCTGACCACGTGGCCCTCGATCTGGGAAGCGAGAGGCGTTCCATTAGTGGACGCGCCCCTCACGCCCGACTTTTGGGCGGCCCCGGCAGGCCGTTTGTTTTGACGTTCCGTGACAGGCCCCGCACCCCCACCTCCGGGCCGACCGGAAGCTTGTGCTGAGTACATCATACCTGAACAACTCAGTGAGGCAGAACACAGCAGTGCACACCAGGGTGACCCCTTCAGTGCATAAACCAATTAACCTGTCCACTGCAGGGCATATAGAAATGAAGTTATTTTCTGCATATAATAATAATATAAGTTCAGTTCTATATAACAATTTCTGTTATCACCACTACCACTACAACTACCACTACTACAAGCTTTGTCTGGAATTTTGTGGACTAACAGACAAACAGACATACAGACAAGCTGGGATCAAAACATTACCTCCTTCCACCATTGAGTGTAGAGGTAAACATCATGGAAATTATATCATGCCCTAGATTTAATTCATGCTTACCCGTGTATTTGCTTCACTGGTTCACAAGGTCTTTTGCATACATGTAATTCAGACTCTCGTCTTCATTGCTGACCACACAATGTTCGCAACATATTAATGTACATTTGTGCCAAATTTGGTGCTTGTATCACAAAATGCACAATTCTTTTGAATATTTGGGCTAAGCCGCCCCACTATATCGGCCGGCCTCGAAGACCGAAATTGTGACGGTGTCACCCGAAAAATTTGAAATTACGAAATTTGAAAAAATTTGAAAAAAAAAATTACGGAATTTCAAGTGGCCCAATATCTGAAAATGTTCGCAACATATTAATGTACATTTGTGCCAAATTTGGTGCTTGTATCACAAAATGCACAACAGGTTTGCTATGCTGCTACACTATAAGATTTCCCTTCACTGGAACTAATAATGGGCCGAGCACAAACAATAAAAAAACAGCCCCAGACCATTATTCCTTCTCCACCAAACTTTACAGTTGTCACTATGCATTCAGGCAGGTAGCGTTCTCCTGGCATCTGCGAAATCCAGATTCGTCCGTCGGATTGCCAGATGGTGAAGCGTGATTCATCACTCCAGTGAACTGAACGTGTTTCCACTGCTCCAGAGTCCAATGGTGGCGAGCTTTACACCACTCCAGTCGATGCTTGGCATTGCGCATGTTGATCTTAGTGTGCTTGTGTGCGGCTTTTGTGCGGCTGCTCAGCCATGGAAACCCATTTCATGAAGCTCCTGACGAACAGTTGTTGTGCTGACGTTGCTTCCACAGGCAGTTTGGAACTCGGTTGTGAGTGTTGCAACTGAGGACGGACGATCTTTACGTGCTATGCACTTCAGCACTCGGCAGTCCCGTTCTGTGAGCTTGTGTGGCACACCACTTCGTGGCTGACCTTTGGTTGCTCCGAGACGTTTCCACTTCACAATAACAGCACTTACAGTTGACCAGGGCAGCTCCACCAGGCCAGAAATTTGACGAACTGACTTGTTTGGAAAGGTTTTTTTTTTCCATTTCCCAACTATGGTTTCCCAACTATGGAAAGGTTTTCCCAACTATGACGGTGTCACGTGCTGAAAGTTACTGAGCTGTTCAGTACGGCCCATTCTACTGCTAATGTTTGTCTGTGGAGATTTCATGGCCGTGTGCTTGATTATATATACCTGTCAGTAATGGGTGTGGCTGAAACAGCCGAATCCACTAATTCGATGGAGTGTCCTCATACTTTTGGCCATGTGTGTGTGTGTATATATACAGACTTGGCATTTAATATGGAATTTTTTTTTCTTTCTTGACTTGGGTTTACTTTCTTAACTCAGTATATCAATCTGGTGAGTTTCTTTTACACTTTGGTGATTCATTTGTTAAAAGAACCATGTCACTGATTGTCTGTCGCAGCAAGAAGTCAACAACAGGATTATATCACAGGTGGCGTGGCAAAATGTACGGACAGGTGCATTTGATGATTGGCTTCACAGTCGGGTATACAAGGGTTGTTGCATTCTGTATTAGTGGAAAACAACTGCTGCACGTCTCCAAAAGTTATTGCCGCTTCCTCTGGAGATGATCCGTCAACTCGACAATGCTGTTTGTCATGGAGTGGTGGCTTTACGAAATTACTGCATGAAACAGCGTGCTATTGCTCAGCAGTATGGCATCACTCAAGGTCAGGTGTCAAAGATCCTGAAACGAAATGCTCAGAGGGGTGTCCCTACTCCAATACCGAGGCCAGGACGTCCCCGCAGAACCACAAGGAGGGATGATCGCCAGCTGCACCAGTTAGTCCGCAATGGCCGTACCAATTCAGCTAATCGGCTTAGGGCTGAGTGGCAGCAACTGACAAATGTGCCTGTTTCCAGAAGGCTAGTCAACCAACGACTGGTTCAAGCAGGCTATCGTGCCAGGCGTCCCCTGAGAAAGCCATGCCTGACCAGACAACACAGCCAGCGCCGATTGCAATGGGCCAGAGAGCACCGTCAATGGCAGCCAGAACACTGGAATCACGTGATCTTCAGTGACGAGTCTAGATTTCTGGTCTATCGTCAAGATGGCCGCGTCCGAGTATGCAGACAAGTGCATGAAGCCTACAACAAAGATTGTATAGTGCCAAGAGTCCAAGCTGGAGGTGGTGGGGTGACCGTTTGGGCTGCTTTTCATGCAGGGGGCAAAACTGACCTGGTTGTTCTGAATGGAAACCTGAACCAGTTCAAGTACAGGGCCATTCTGGAAGAAACATTGCTTCCATTTGCTCGTGCAGCCTTTCGAGGAAACTTTGTCTTCCAATATGACAATGCACGGCCTCATCGTGCTCGCATGATCCAACACTTTCTTGCTGACCGTGGTGTAGAGCATATGGAGTGGCCTGCCATGTCCCCGGATATGAATCCGATAGAGAACTTGTGGGCAGAATTAACGCGTCAAATCGACCACTTGGACCAGCAGCCGACCTCTGTGCGTGAATTGCAGCAGGCTATTGTCACTGCATGGCAAGCGATTCCTGTCCAAACCTTGGCAAATCTCGTGAACAGCATGCCTCAACGTGTACGTGCTCTCCTGAATGCTCGTGGGGGTTACACGAAGTACTGAACTGTAATTTTACTGTCCGTAATCCCAGTTGTAATTGAACTTTTGTTTTTGTTAAAAAAAAATTTGGCTAATGTGCAAAATAAAGAGATACTTCTGGAAAACGTACAGAAGTTTAACACAGTACTGTCCATCAACATGAGTTCGATATCACTTTACATCACTTTCAAGGATCAATTTATTTGCTTCGAAATGTCAAATGTGGTTTTTGTTTCTTCTAAAGGTCACATTAACAAAATCTAGAATAATTTCAACATAATTCCAATGAACTTTTGGTTCTAAGACATCTTGAAAAGTAAGTTCACCCCCACAAAAAAAATATTCCATATTAAATGCCATGTCTGTATAATATATATATATATATATATATATATATATATATATATATATATATATATATATATATATATATATATATATATATATATATATATTGTTATAGATCGCGGTTAGGATGTTATAGACCGAGCGGTGGTTTAAAACCGCGACCTAACAAAACTCACCCGATTCCACCCGAACGTTGGTTGTATCGCACCCTAGCTGCTCAATGAGGGAAAAGACAAAAGCGACGCAATGCAAGAGGAAAACGGAGACAAAAAAAAGGTTTGAAATATTACTACTGAATTTATTTCTACTATTTACACACAAGCAACAAAAAGCAATTCAGTTTATTTACAAGTACAAGACGCAGGTGACACAGTGCAAATTTAGCTTATCTACAGACTTAACTTATTACCCAGGACAGAACAAACAAAGACGACTCACACGGGGAATTGCAGGAATCGCAGGATGTGGATGGCTGGAGGGAGAGGGAGAGGTCCAAGGGGGGGTCCCGCCGCACAACCGGTGCGTTCAGCAGCCGCCGTTCCTGCCCCCTTTTGCGGTTGCCGGGTGTCGCTGCTGCGGCGGCCTGCAGTTGCCTTGCCAGGCCTTGTCTTACTCGCTTCTCACCACCGACTTCTCACCACCGCAACCAACTGTGACCACTGACCCTCCTTTTTGGCACCCGACTCAGACCAACTCTTCTCTCTCTCTTTCTCTCTCGGTGCAACCAACTCCTCCTCTCTCTCTCTTTCTCCGACCAACCCAGAGTGCATCTCCCTTTCTTCTTCTTCCGCTCCACTTCCGGTTGCGCCCTTTTATAGCGCCCCCAGCGATCACGCCCCCGGCGCTTTGGACACGCCCATCGGGGCGCTCACCTCGGCCCTGGCTGGTCGCACGACCCTCGGGCTCCGCCCCGGACGACGACGGGCGGGCGCGCCCCTCCCCTCCTCTGACGAGGTGGAGACACGCCTTTCTTCCCTGACTCGAGCCTCGTGGTCAATGGCGGTTATTGGAGGGGAGGTGATTGGGAATCGAGGGCTCAGCAATGACGAGAGGGGATGTAATATGGCAATCGAGGGTCGGCAATCACGAAAGGGGGATGTGAAGGAAATGGGGATTTTTGGGGATGGGAATGGAAGGGGATCTATTCTCTTTCACTGGTGCAATGGAGTACTTCAATTAATGGGAGACACAGCCTTATCCTAAAACACAGAATAAGATATAACTATCGAACATGAATATCCTATGATTGGCTGACGTGTATGCTTGTGGACTATGGGACGCCCTTTTGATCTTACACAGCTCCGGAGGCAGGAGGCACAGCACAACAACAATAATAATAATCATACAGCACACAATAAAAAAAATATATATACAGTCCTCATATCCACAACACTGCACTCTCCTCCTCTTAGGCACGTCCCGGGCCTACAACTTTTAGCTTTAGCGTGACACGTAGGTGTAGTTCCCTCTATTTTTAACCTGACCCTGAGTGCGACAGTTTAAACATAAATAAATGTGTCCCGCTGCTCCATTGCACCCTGCCTAACAGACTTTCGCCCACAGTTAACCGAATTGCGGAATGGTCTTCAAACTATACACTGACGGTGGGGAGCATTATTTACAATGACTCTGCTTTTATTTACAAAACTAACCCAGGACCTGTAATTGTTCTTTCTGGGGGGAGGACAGTCTGCTCTGCATCAATGCACCATTAAAGCACCCAAGCACCAATCGGTGCAGTCACCACTGTTCATCAATTAAAATAAATCCAACAAACCCAAACCCTGCAGGTGTCTCTTGCTCTTCGGCTCCCTCTGCTGGTTATCATTATTTCTTCCAGTTGTTGTCATTTTCATTTGCTTTGCTTACTGGCGGCCTATTTGCAATAAAGCTTGCCCAAACGTGTCCATTTTATTTATCTTTATTTATGGCCCACAGGGCCGACTACGTGTGGTTCACCTGTGGGGCATCGGTGCCCTGTGGCCAAGGTCCGCCAGCAAGATTTCGGGCCCTCATGGCCGGTTCCAGCAGAGGGGCCTTGCCCCAACCCATGGGGTCCATAAGTGGTGCTCGGCCACTGACATGTGGTCCATAATGTGGTGCATCGATGCAGACAGCTGGTTCTGGGAATTTCGGGCGCACAATGGCCGACCCACGCACGCTCCCCTCGGCGCCCAACGGCGCTCAGGTCCTCATGTGGGAGACAAAAGGGGGGACAAGACAGATGAGCGAGGGGTAAGGTCTCAAGGGTACACATCAAAAAGGCAATACAAGGCGAAATGCGTACGGAGGGCGAAGTGAGAAAGCTCGTCCCTACCGTACGTCACCCCCCTGTTACCTAGCCCACCCTTGCCCTTACCCCATATGTACAAAACCTACACATTACCAACTCGTCACTACTGTCACGTCTTCCCCATATTTCCCCTATATCAAATTCGTCACCACAATCCCTCTACTTCAAAAATTTGCCATCATCAATTCATCATCAATCCTCATAAGGAGGCAGAGATGGAACATCAAAGCACAATGTCACACCCACGTCATGATGCGTCTCACATTCCAAACATTTGCACAATAAAAAATAATAAAACATGGCATGGTGTGGAGTTACCTGTCACCTCCGGTGAGTGGGTGCAGATGGTGCGAGGAGATCCTTCATCCTAACTATCCTCTAAATGACTTTAACACACTTTACACTACCCGGGGTCTTTCTCCGGCCAAACCATTGGCCCTCTTACACTATGGGTTCTAAAAACCAATTCCCATTGGCCAAACTGTGGTGCTTTTCAATTTGGGGTCTCACTCCCCCGATTCATCTCCCGGTGCCCTCGCACAATTTCTGGGCCGCGACGTGTAGCTCTCCCAACAGGTCTACCCACCTGCACACCTCCACCACTGTAGTTGCCACCCGAGCTTACCTAGCTCCTCACCCTAACCTATCTAACTGGGGGCAGCCCCTCTCCTGGCTCTGTCACCCCATGGTGCCCTCTGGCACTGGGCTACCCGGGTCCGTCCTCCGGATCCTCGAGCCCCATCCACAACAACTACTACCGGCTCCCAGAGCCCACCTGCGGCCTCACCTGGCCGACATCCTTACAGTGGTGGAGTGCCCAAACCAACTACACACACTAACAGGCTACACGCCCAGCCATTTCCACAACACTAATGCACCCATCCAAACATCATTCTTCCAACCGCACCACAGATGCCAATATCCAACCACAATTTACCTGTACCCTCTACCTAACACTTACACTACCCGCCCCGGGTACTCGTGAAAAGGGTCCACTCTCCCCCCATCCACACCTTCGCACCACGCACACCACTCCGTACCACTTACTCCAACTCTCTCCACACACCTGTACCTGCACACCTGTGCTCTCACACCTGGTGCCACCTGCACCCTTCTCTCCCCAAGCGCATTCGCGCTGATCCACAACACTCATTACTCACACACTGCTCCACACACCTGTCCAGTTGCACACCTGTGCAATCACACCTGTCCAGTTGCACACCTGTGCAATCACACCCGTTCCATCCTCACACACACGGCATCATCTCAGCTAACTACTCCCTTCTGAAACTTGCGCTTCCCAGTCGTCCCTTTAAACTATTGCGCTCCCTCGTCATTATCATCCACACTAATCTACCTGCGTCCCCACTACAGGTATCAGTCACTAACTACCCTTATCGTCACCTAATGTCATCTTCTAGAGCCCTATCAATATAACCTAACCCACCCGGGCTAGTTTTCACTGCCATACACCCCATAATCTATTGCTCCTTTGCCCCCACTCTGTGAGGGATGGTGGATTTGCCATCCCACCACATCGGGGGTCTCTCACTATCAATTTTGTTCGTCCAGATTCCACAAGTCAAAAATTTTCTATTTACTGCCAATTCTATTCACTTTTCTAAATTTTGTATCAAATCACTACTATCACTGTCCGTCTACTTATTACATCCTCTCGGTGCGCCAATTCACATCTACAGCCCGGCTTCGTACAGCCGAGCAATGAACGCGGGTCGTTTTGTGCCAGCGGCTGGATACGTCCCGCATTCGGGGCAGGGACGGAGGCTTACCCGGGCCGAGATCCCATGCACCACCTCGGCGTGGAGCCATCCAATGTCCCGATCTCGACCTGCCGGCACGTCTCAACAGAAAGTGGTCGCCATGACGACCCTTCCTATCGGGCTGCCCGCTCCGCCTAGTGGAGCCCGGACGCGGCCGCTCCACGCGAGGCCCAGCGTGGATCGCGCACGGCGGTCCTTTCGAACCCGCCGTGGCTCGGATCTCCGCTGGTTCTCGCGGCACGCGAAGCCCGGCACGCACCGAGGGCCCGATCCGGCTAAAAGTCGACCTAACCTTTAACCCGGTTACCGTCGACGCTTCACCTGCAGGCTTACATGCATACGCTACCTCTTTCTTGCTCATACATGCAGCCGTTCCCATTCTCCTCGTACCTTTGCTTTCACACCTCGGTACACTCACTCCGCTCACCGACTTGGTCACACACCTGACCACCGAACACTTTGGCACACATTCGTCGCTCGCACACCTCACTAACACACCTCTTCGCGCCCCTTTCTCGGTCACCTCCTTTGTGACAATCACCGGTGTGCTCTCACCCGCACACCCAACCACGTGTCTCACTACCAATTCCAGCGTGCATTCCCACTCACGCTCTACCATTCCAGGTGTGCACCCTTCTATTCCAGGTGTACATCCTCGCTCCCCTGCCACAACCAACTCACGCTCCGTTTCACTCTCACTACTCTCACCTCCACTCTCGGTCGCGCACTCACCCTTACTCTTGACAGCATGCGCTTTCCCCATGCACCCGTCCGTTACACACCTTTCTCGCGCATCCTCCCGCGCACACTTCTTCGTTACTTCCTCCGTAACACTCACCACAGGCATGCATTCTCCCTTACTCTTGACGGCACACTCACTCCTCGGCGTGCACTTTTTCCTCACACACCCCATGGTCGGACATTCTCGCACACCTCTCTTTTCGCACACCTGACCTGTCGCACACTTCACCAACGGCCTCTCACGAACACCCGGATCCAAACCAATCCCCAAGCCGACTGAAGCTTTCCTCACATCATATACATTGCCACTCACCTCCGTACTTCGTCTTCGCACCTCCTTTGCCACCTGCAAACTCTTTATTTGGTTAGTGAGCATCACATCATGAGTTGAGCACCGACCTTGCACATATTCCATCACCTCCTCCTGGATTTCTCTCTTAGTTTCTGTCCGTCCCTTCTTAATTTCACTCACCTCTTCTCCCACTTCCTCTAATTTTTGTTTAACCTCTTTTATTTCTCGGTGCGTCTCCTCAAGTTCGTCCTCTAAGGCTACCGTGACCGTTTCTACGTGCGTCCTTACCTCCCGGTCCTTCGTCTCCATTACTTCTGTCACCTCGTCCACCCTCATTGTCAGTTCCTCCCTTACCATCTGACATTGCCTCTGCGTCGCTATTAATTCGTTTTTAATTTCTTTTTGTGTCGCCTTTAACCCTCCTAGTACCGCAGTGTTCTTTTGAACCTGCTCCACTAACTTCGTTTGTCCCTCTGTCAGCTGTTCCACCTCCTCCGTCAGATCTTCTATTCCCCCTTGTAACTTAGCCGTATTATTTCTCACCTCTTTCTCTATACGCTTTTCGCCTCGCTTTACCTCCTCGCGTAGCCCCGAGACCCCCTCACTCACTCCTCGTCGTATTTCCTCCATCTGGTTCCCCATCTGTTCGATTTCCCGGGCGGATTGTTCCCCTATTTCCCGCAATTTGTCCTCCATCCTATTTTCTAACCCCATTAACCCATTTTTCACCCCCTCTAACTGATTCTCCTGGGCAGCCATTCTATTTTCCACCCCCGTTAACCCATGTTTCACCCCTTCTATCCCATTGTCTAACCCCTCAAATTTCTTGTCTAACTCCTTAAAATTATTGTCTAACCCCTTAAAATTATTGTCTAACCCCTCAACGGTACCCCTTGCTTCGTCCCTCATTACCCCCATTTGGCCCTCCAATCGCTCACCCTGAGCATCCATCCGGTTCCCCATTACCCCCATTTGGTTTCCCATTCTATCCATTTTTGCATTCAGTTGGGTCAAGAATAATCTGAGGTCAAACCCGGTTTGCCCAGCGTCCCCAGCCGCCACCGCAGGCTCGCCCTCCGCGGCGCCGCTATTTTGGGACCCTTCAACCACGTGAGCGAGCGCGCCATTTTGTGCGCCTGATATTCCCGCAACCACATTGCCATTTTCCTCCTCCCTTTCTTCCCCGAAGTCCTGGGTTACTTCTAACCCCTCTATCTCTCCCACCGGCATCCCGTCGCCTTGGACAGCCATGGCGCGATTTCAAAATTCGGGCTTTTCCTTTAAAACAAAACAAATTTCGTACTTTATAATTTTGAGCGCGTGAAGCGCGCTCCGGGTCGATCTCACTCCTGTGGGTGTGTTTCTGTGAGGAGAAGGGTGCAACGTCGCAGGGGGACATATTTACTCATTTGTGAATATCTGTAAAACTGTCGCACTCAGGGTAGAGTTAATAGTAGAGGGAACTACATTGCGTGCCACACTAAAGTAGGTAAAAATTTATCGGGTCGGGACGCCCCGAGGGTAGAGAAGGGTGCAATGTTGCGAATATGGAATTTGGCCTCCATATCCGCTTGTAAATATTCCCCTATTTCCCCAATACTCCCCAACTATCCCCAATCCCCCATTCCCTAGTCCCATTGTCTGTAAACAACAATCAGTAGAGCCGACCTCCCCTTTTTCCCCCATTAAATGTCGTGCCCAGGTCCACCGCATCACACGTAGACAACTTTCGGACATCTTGCTAGTTATTCTTAGTCTATGTCAGTTAAGGACTCGTTTCCATTAATTCTGACTCTTCGTTGCACCAGAATGTGATTATATGGCACCAGTAGTGAGTTTAGGACCTTTCCCATACCTCCTTCCATCTTCTTCCCCAAACAACAACAACAACAACAACAACTACAACTACAACAACAATTACAACAACAACGACGCTGCGCGGGGGAGTGTGCGTCATCACACCGGCTCGGTTAGCCGCCATTGACAATGCGCTCCGGACCATGCGCTCCACGGGGTTACCACGAAGGGGCTCCTTGTCAGTCCCCCATCAAGGGCGGAGCCGGTAACCCCCCCCCCGCACGCACCCAATGAGAAGCGACGTGCCGATTCCATCTGGGGCGGAGCTAACGAGCCGAGGGCGTGTCACTCCCCGCCGGATATACGAAGCGACTCACCGGATGTGAGGTCAGATGCGCCCCCAGCTTGAGACGACAAGACGCCACCTCGAGCGCTGTGAAACCTCCCGCATCTCTGGACCGGACCGGGTCGACCCTGTCCTTGAGCCAAGAGTGCACCTTGAGCCATCGATACCCGCTTTCCTTGCAATCAATCCCCGTGTGAGTCAGCCTTTTGTCCCGTTTATCTGTCGTCTGTTGGGGTTAATATAAGATTGTGTCTAAGTGCTTGTCTTTCTATGCTGTACCTCTCGTCCCTGTAATCTGACCTTCCGAACGAATATAATCTCCTCCGGAGGTCTTGAGAACCGTATCCATGGTGTCGTGTCATTTTAATCCCAGCCGTGTGTCTTTTCCTTCATTGACCTAGCGTAGCGCGATTAGTCAACGTTCGGGTATAATCGGGTAACTTGTGCAGACGTGGTCATACCAAACCGCTCGGTAAATAACATCTAAGCCACGTCTGTAACAATATATATATATATATATATATATATATCTATACATATATATATATATATCTATATATATATATATTATATATATACATCACATACTGTACCATTGATGTTCCATTACTTCGCTTGCACCACGCTAGAGTTGGAATTTGTAATTTGTTCAGGCTGCTGGAGATGGCTCGCCTACTCTTTGCGAAGGACACTACGAGATATTTCGCATCCACCAACGAATTGCGGCAGACGGGACGCCAAGTGTAAACCCCAGTTTCACGTGCATCCGAGGCACAGCATACACATTGGTGAATCATCCTGCTTGTGAAACACCAGGATGACTGTTAACAGCTGGGTCAGGATTCGAACCCAGGAGAAGCAGCTCACAGATGAGTACGCATATACCTCTGCTGTCCTGCTAGTGCATACCAGCGATATGAAATCCAATGATGATTTACTCCTTTGTTTGTTTGCTTCAACTTTCGTCCACTTTTGTGGTTTTCTTTTTCTTTGAGAATGAAATGTTTTCGATTAAACTCGGTGATGAATGGAGGACCTTCAGGGGGACTTGAGATAACCTGTTGCACAGTGCAGGGTTGGAGTTGTGGTTGGGCTGAAGAAGTCTCACCGAAAGGTAAGTGCCAGCTAATGGCGTCAAAATTATTTAGGACCAACAGTTACTACGATTTGATTTTTACTCCTAAATCACGGGCGATGCTCCATTCCTCTTCCATTCAATCTTTTTTCACTCTACCCCCTACTCCTAACAACCTCCCCCCCCTACGTTTATCCTCCCCCATTGACACATATTCAAATGTAGGCCTTCACATTCCAACAGAGAACAAGGCATGCATTTTGCTCCGCTAATTTGTATGCACTCCCTGTGCCATATTTCTGTGTATTGTTGATTTTTCTCATCCTGATCTACTCTCGCCCTGCTCTTCGTCTATTGTAAAAAAAAATGTCCACAAGACAGCAGTTATGGACAGACTCGCACAATGGGATATAGGTCCCACAGCCTCGGTCAGCTAAATATTGCACTTGCACTTTTCTGAACCTGTTTTCATTCCACTTCAAATTGAGTTTCGAGTCCAGCCCGACCGAGTCTCGCAGATTTTAGAGAAAACCTGCACAAGTAGTTTGTTCGCAGAAGATCATGATCTGTTCCTGTTGAAAGGTCAATGAATGGAACTGCATGACGTTGGCATGGGTTCATGGGTCATCTCTAAAGGATCACGTGCTTAATGATGCAGAACCCCAGCTGGTGCTGCACTAGACGAGTCAGTCATTGGATCCTGTTTACCTGCCACTTTGACCCAGGTAAGAAACGAGCAATTAAAGTCAGACCTGATTATAATGTCAAACCTTTATTTCCGAAGTAAAAGGTACGTGCTAGGTATATCCAGCAGATGGAGCCAATGGGCGGTGTGTGAACCCCACATCAAGGTTTCAAACTGGCAGTGACGTCATACCTTTATTTTCGCACTCCTGACGCAATGACTTCACCATGGCAACTTTGTGAGATCTCAGGTGCCAAAATGTAACATCGGACGGGCAGAAAGTTTGTTACACTAACATTTTGTAGTAAATAACGCTGCGTTTGAAACTTGACTCGACATTCAAAGGTTTTCCAGATTTTACATTTCATGAATGATTGGAAAGTTTGAAAGTTGAAGGATTTTTCACCAATATTACACTTTCAATAGAGAATTGGTGAAATCCTTCAGTTGTCTAAAGGCTCAATGGTATCAACTGTTACACCAGTTTTAAATAAACACTCAGGGTTAAATTTCTAATTTCTATATGTAAACTGTACAAAAACATTATACTGCAACAGGTTAACAGTGCATGCTTCTCAACGTTTCTTTTTTTCGAGTTTTCTCGATCCTCGCAACACACCAAACCAATTTTTACCATTTAATTGTGTATTATATTTTCATCGCCCACTATGGTCATTTGAAGGAAGAGTAAAATCATATTTTTCCACATAGATGAGCAAATTCTAATTAACACATCAATGGCACGATCAGACTGGCACAATACATCAGTGGCACGATCAGAGTGGCACAACACATCAGTGGCACGATCAGAGTGGCACAATACATCAGTGGCACGATCAGAGTGGCACAACACATCAGTGGCACGATCAGAGTGGCACAATCCATCAGTGGCACGATCAGAGTGGCACAATACATCAGTGACACAATCAGAGAGGAACAATACATCAGTGACACGATCAGAGAGGAACAATACATCAGTGGCACGATCAGAGAGGAACAATACATCAGTGACACAATCAGAGAGGAACAATACATCAGTGGTACAATCAGAGAGGAACAATACATCAGTGGTACAATCAGAGAGGAACAATACATCAGTGGTACAATCAGAGAGGAACAATACATCAGTGGTACAATTAGAGAGGAACAATACATCAGCGACACAATCAGGGAGGAACAATACATCAGTGGTACAATCAGAGAGGAACAATACATCAGTGGTACAATCAGAGAGGAACAATACATCAGTGACACAATCAGGGAGGAACAATACATCAGTGGTACTATCAGAGAGGAACAATACATCAGTGGTACAATCAGAGAGGAACAATACATCAGTGGTACAATCAGAGAGGAACAATACATCAGTGGTACAATCAGAGAGGAACAATACATCAGTGACAAAATCAGGGAGGAACGATACATCAGTGGTACAATCAGAAAGGAACAATACATCAGTGGTACAATCAGAGAGGAACAATACATCAGTGGTACAATCAGAGAGGAACGATACATCAGTGGTATAATCAGAGAGGAACAATACATCAGTGACACAATCATAGAGGAACAATACATCAGTGGTACAATCAGAGAGGAACAATACATCAGTGGTACAATCAGAGAGGAACAATACATCAGTGGTACAATCAGAAAGGAACAATACATCATTGGTACAATCAGAGAGGAACAATACATCAGTGGTACAATCAGAGAGGAACAATACATCAGTGGTACAATCATAGAGGAACAATACATCAGTGGCACAATCAGAGAGGAACAACATCAGTGGTACAATCAGAGAGGAACAATACATCAGTGGTACAATCAGAGAGGAACAATACATCAGTGGTACAATAAGAAAGGAACAATACATCAGTGGTACAATCAGAGAGGAACAATACATCAGTGGTACAATCAGAAAGGAACAATACATCAGTGGTACAATCAGAAAGGAACAATACATCAGTGGTACGACCAGAGAGGAACAATACATCAGTGGTACAATCAGAAATGGTTGGATGCTCTTTTTTTCAAATGCAGCCAAAGTGGGTCTCGTGCAGATACACCTTACAGAACTTGAGTTTGAGAATGCGGTCGATCCAGAAGTCTACAAATTCCTGTCACTCCTTCAGACAAAGCTCCTTGACTGATGCATCTCCAGATGAAGCCAAAGGAGCACGAACCCAGTCAAAGTGCTCAATGTTGGTCAACTTAAAGTAATGCTGCAACTTGTCGCGAAGCATGCTCAGATTGTTCTGCCACCACATTGAGCAGTTGTTGTTTCTTCATTCAGGATGTGTCCTATTGGTCCGTTTGAACATGTCCAGTGAGCCAGTTCGTTGTACGTAAGTCTTCTATCCACAGCTGAAGTTTTAATTTGAACCCGTTTAGCTTCTCCGTACATACACAGGAAGCACGTTCTCACCTTGACCTTACATTCTTCGATTCAAATCGCTGATGAATGTTCAAAAGTTTGAAATTAATAAAACACATGAGTGATGGTCTCTATTTCCCTCTAATTACGAAAGTACCGCGGCACTTTAGGGTCTTTGTCACCGCACACCACGTGTGAAGCACTGGGTTAAGGGAACGCTGGTTTATATCCAAGTGTTATCGAGTTACGTGAAAGAGATATGGTGGATCGAACGATGAAGGACATGGGAAATATCAGCTCTGGAGCAATCTACATAGTGAGTAGTGTGAGCCCCTCTGTGTAAGAGGGCAGTGTGAGCCCATCGGTGTAAGAGGACAGTGTGAGCCCCTTTGTTTAATATTGCAATTTGAGCCCTATAGTGTAAGAGGGCATTGTGAGCTCCTAGGTGTAAGAGGGCAGTGTGAGCCCCTCGATGTAAAAGGGCAGTGTGAGCCCCTCGGTGTAGCAGGGCAGTGTGAGCCCATCGGTGTAAGAGGACAGTGTGAGCCCCGCGGAGTAAGAGGGCAGTGTGAGCCCCTCGGTGTAAGAGGACAGTGTGAGCCCCTAGGTTTAAGATTGCAATTTGAGCCCTATGGTGTAAGAGGGCATTGTGAGCTCCTAGGTGTAAGAGGGCAGTGTGAGCCCCTCGATGTAAAAGGGCAGTGTGAGCCCCTCGGTGTAGCAGAGCAATGTGAGCCCATCAGTGTAAGAGGACAGTGTGAGCCCCGCGGAGTAAGAGGGCAGTGTGAGCCCCTCGGTGTAAGAGGACAGTGTGAGCCCCTAGGTTTAAGATTGCAATTTGAGCCCTATGGTGTAAGAGGCGATTGTGCGCCACTCGGTTCAATATTGCAATGTGAGCCCTATGGTGTAAGAGGACAGTGTGAGCCCCTAGGTTTAAGATTGCAATTTGAGCCCTATGGTGTAAGAGGGCATTGTGAGCTCCTATGTTTAAGAGGGCAGTGTGAGCCCCTCGATGTAAAAGGGCAGTGTGAGCCCCTCGGTGTAGCAGAGCAATGTGAGCCCATCAGTGTAAGAGGACAGTGTGAGCCCCGTGGAGTAAGAGGGCAGTGTGAGCCCCTCGGTGTAAGAGGACAGTGTGAGCCCCTAGGTTTAAGATTGCAATTTGAGCCCTATGGTGTAAGAGGGCATTGTGAGTCACTAGGTTTAAGATTGCAATGTGAGCCCTATGGTGTAAGAGGACAGTGTGAGCCCCGCGGAGTAAGAGGGCAGTGTGAGCCCCTCGGTGTAAGAGGACAGTGTGAGCCCCTAGGTTTAAGATTGCAATTTGAGCCCTATGGTGTAAGAGGACATTGTAAGTCACTAGGTTTAAGATTGCAATGTGAGCCCTATGGTGTAAGAGGACAGTGTGAGCCCCGCGGAGTAAGAGGGCAGTGTGAGCCCCTCGGTGTAAGAGGACAGTGTGAGCCCCTAGGTTTAAGATTGCAATTTGAGCCCTATGGTGTAAGAGGACATTGTGAGTCACTAGGTTTAAGATTGCAATGTGAGCCCTATGGTGTAAGAGGACAGTGTGAGCCCCTAGGTTTAAGATTGCAATTTGAGCCCTATGGTGTAAGAGGGCATTGTGAGTCACTAGGTTTAAGATTGCAATGTGAGCCCTATGGTGTAAGAGGGCATTGTGAGCCCCTAGGTTTAAGATTGCAATTTGAGCCCTATGGTGTAAGAGGGCATTGTGAGTCACTAGGTTTAAGATTGCAATTTGAGCCCTATGGTGTAAGAGGACAGTGTGAGCCCCTAGGTTTAAGATTGCAATTTGAGCCCTATGGTGTAAGAGGGCATTGTGAGTCACTAGGTTTAAGATTGCAATGTGAGCCCTATGGTGTAAGAGGACAGTGTGAGCCCCTAGGTTTAAGATTGCAATTTGAGCCCTATGGTGTAAGAGGCCATTGTGACCTCCTAGGTGTAAGAGGGCAGTGTGAGCCCCTCGATGTAAGAGGGCAGTGTGGGCCCCTCGGTTTAAGATTGCAATGTGAGCCCTATGGTGCAAGAGGGCAGTGTGAGCCCTATGGTGTGAGAGGGCATTGTGAGCCCCTAGGTTTAAGATTGCAATGTGAGCCCTATGGTGTAAGAGGGCATTGTGAGCCCCTAGGTTTAAGATTGCAATGTGAGCCCTATGGTGTAAGAGGGCATTGTGAGCCCCTATGTTTAAGATTGCAATGTGTGCCCTATGGTGTAAGAGGGCAGTGTGAGCCCTATGGTATGAGAGAGCAGCGTGAGCCCCTCGGTTTAAGATTGCAATGTGAGTCATATGGTGTAAGAGGGCAGTGTGAGCCCCTAGGTGTAAGAGGGTAGCTTGAGCCCCTCGGTTTAAGATTGCAAGGTGAGCCCCTAGGTGTAAGAGGGCTGTGTGAGCCCCTAGGTGTAAGAGGGCTGTGTGAGCCCCTAGATGTAAGTGGGCTGTGTGAGCCCCTAGGTGTAAGAGGGCAGTGTGAACCACTCAATGAATGAATGGTCAATCTGGAAGATCAAAAAATTGTAGATTTTGTTTTTTGGGGGGGAGGGGGAGGGGAAAGATGGGGGGAGGGGGGATTAAACATATATTTATGATTTATGTCCTGAAAATGAAGTGTTAATGTTTCATTCTCCGACTGTAACATTGATTGATCTTCTCCATATTATTTAACGGATCCACATCTTCAGGTCTGTTTGCGGTGAGTAATAGTTATTTTACCTTCATCGTTTAAAAACATTGAATTAAGATCTTCCTAAAACGTTAAAGGACCATTAAAATGCATTGCCCTAAATGTCACGGAGAGCCTTGTAAATAAACCACATACGTCACAAAGTTATTTTAATTTTGATTTATCATACTCTTTAGTCTTTACGGAGCAACATGGTGCTGCCAAATTCGTTTATTGGCAAGGGTTACACAGGGGGGGGGGGGGGGGGTTGCCATTGCTTTCCCAGCGTTGTCTGACAATGTTCAATCCTCTTTAAAACGGTTATGGTCAAGCAAGGAGGCAGCACATCGTATTTGTAAAGTGTTTGGTATGACTCGGCCTGGGCTTGAGCCACCGACCTCCCAGACTCAGACCATTACCCTCCAACCATTGCACCACCCGGTCTGGTTGACAAAGTTATTGGGAGATATCATTGTACTTTTACATGAATTATAAGGCCATTAGCAGACGATTGATGAACGCATATGGTATAACGGATTTGAACCTGGGTTCTCCCCATCATTAATCAAGTGTTCAGTCGGGAACGCTAACAGAGCAACTATTGAGCCAAGTTCCCTCAAACGGAACTGTACATAAGCCTCCAGCCTCCAGCAATAGCTGGGTCCTCATTTTTGTGATCATGCCTTCACGTTTTCAAATTCTGCGATGTCAAAATAATTCTGCATATTTGAGTATGCCATAAGTAAATGCCCCCACATTGCTGCAAAATTGCTGCTTCCCTCCTCGATGATCACTATTTAAGAAGGATAAGGCACAGACACTTGCCCTTCTATGAGCCTCGATGTCGTAAAAAAAAAAAAACATTTTGTGGAATGATGAAACTTTACCAAAAAAACTTTTGATTACTATTTAATACCAATGCTGATGAAGCACATATTTTGGGAGCCATCTATTTATTATGTACGCACGGGTATGAAGTCGTCAAATTTCGCCCCTTTTACAGTTGTAACTGGAACGACAATCGGTAGAGCGTATACCTCCGCCAGGCTGAACAGTTTACGTTTTGTATCCCAATGATAGGTCAGATCTGGATTCGGTCCTGAACCAAAATCGAATCGGTTTGTTCTTATCACCTAACCAACTCTTCCACCTGGTTTTATTATAATCCGTCCACAACTTTTTTGAGAGATCATGCTCACAGACAGACAGACAGACAGAAAGGGGTTGAACACCTATAATTGGTCTGAAATTCAATCATAAATTCAGCCTTGCTGGTTGCATCGTTGTCTGGCAGGATAACCTGTCCAGCCTGGATACGAATCTTGGCCATGTACACCACTCCTTTCTTATGCCATCTCCAGGCGCTGCATGACGTCATCACTGGGCACCAAAGGGGTTCCCTGCGATGACGCGTGGTGAAAGGGAGTACTCACTGCAAAGTTTTCACTCTGGTTGTTTGTCTTCTTTTTTTCTTTTTTCTTTTTGGTATACAAGATCGAGGCTCGTGAAAGAGCTAAGATTAACCACACAAAAAGTCAAACCGACACATAAAACACAAAAAATAAGTGGAGCGGTAGACAAGATGGGGAGAGAGGGGGAAGGAGACAAACACAACATTTGAGAGCAGGGACATCGGGAGAAATGTGTGAGGGGGAGGGCTTGGGGGGAGGTGGGAGAGGTATAAAACATATGAACACTGCAAAGACTTCCAGGAAAGAAGTTGGAATTTCAAAAAAAAAGTCTTGTTCTTGTCTGTTAGTTTGTTACTTGCCGGAAAAAATTCCGGCAAGTATATTGGTTGGTTGGTTTGTCTGTCTGTCTGTTTGTTTTTTTGTTTGTGCACAGTACTACGTCTATATCGTTGCACATAGCATCGCCATACTTTGCACACATATTTGACTTGCCCTGGAATAGACTGTGCCCAATTTTTAACTCTCCAGGCCCAAGGCCTCCATTATGACGTCATAATTCGATAAGTACAAAACTTCATCCAGTCAAGATGCCATTTCTTGAGCACCATGTCGGCATAAACTGGTGGAGAAAAAAAATAATGATGTCATCGGTCACGTTGTTCGGTCGCCATCTTGGAAAAACCGAAAAACTTGATCTAAAATGGCCGATAAAAAAAGTACATTCTGGCAAGTCCTCGGTTTCTGACCGATTTTTCATGTTTGTTTGTTTGCTTGTCCGGGCAATATCTCAGCCATACTTTGAGCAAGGAAGCTGATATTTGGGCACAATAGTGACCATGTGATTTGACTGTAAATGCTATTTTTGATTTATTGATTAATCAATTAAGCCATTTATTATTTATTGATTAATCAAGTAATCAATAATTATTTATTTTTTCGATTAATTAACTATTTAATCAATTATTTTTAAAATACAGCATCGGATGAAACACTGATGGTTTAGGTATGCTATTAGACAGTTGATTAATAAATTAAGTATCTTACGGATATTATTTATTTATTTTAATAATTCCGCAATTAATCAATTAAATTATTGTACACTAGTCAGGGCCCTTAGGGATATTTTGGTTCAAATTCTTCCAAAA
Organism: Myxine glutinosa; assembly: GCF_964187855.1. Taxonomy (NCBI): domain Eukaryota; kingdom Metazoa; phylum Chordata; class Myxini; order Myxiniformes; family Myxinidae; genus Myxine; species Myxine glutinosa. The sequence goes on from NC_136266.1 coordinate 86,863,321, forward strand.
GCATCAAATTTGGCGCAGATGTTGCCCATGCCATACTCTTTCGATTTTTGACGGGCGCCAAGGGCGGTATGATCCGGGGACCATACCGGTCCATCCCGCCATGTCACCTGACCTATGACGTCATAATTAGGATATGCATCCAATCACATGGCGTACTATAAGTGGTCAAAGTTCAAAATGAATCGATCGAAAAATGAAGGCAGGGATCCATTTTTAAGGTTTTCATAAAATCCAATATGGCCGCCAGGTCACATGACCTATGACGTCATATTTATGACATGTATACAATCATGTATACATGATCCCGGATCATGATCGCACAAAAATTAAACACAAGGATATGGCATACAGTTCATAAAACATCAAAATCCGTACCTTTGTAATTAGACTGATGAACTGCATATGCCTGAAAATTAGGAAATAGACATGTAAATATTTCCTCTAATTGTCAAAAATAAGGTCAGAGTTCGATTACCCAACCCAGAAACATAAAATGGTGAACCTCGCGTAAATCTTGACAAAAAACTCAAAAACCGACATGTTTGACTCAAAAATGACCTTTAAGATGACCTTGAGGGTTGACCTTGACCTCGAATCATCAAAATAACATCATAATTGGATTTCTCGACATCGAAAACCCCTGAAAAGTGGTATCATACATGATTCCAACCCTTTTGGTTATTTAACTGATTTTCCTCTAATCCGGGTGGCGGCCATTTAGTATTTCGCCAATATGGGCCCACCCGGGGGGGGGGGGGGGCGCCCGTCTTGGCGCCCGTCAAAAATCGAAAGAGTATGGCATGGGCAACATCTGGGCCAAATTTGGTGCTTTTGGAAGAATTTGAAGCAAACGGCCCCAAAATATCCCTAAGGGCCCTGACTACACGTCTCCCTCCCAATACCGTCTCCATGTGCTGCACGTCGGCATCGCCGGGCACTGAAGGCACCCCAAAAATGTCGCACGCTGGATAACTCGTCTCGGCTTTGCGAAGGACCCCATGGGATCTTTAACATCCACGAACTATAACGCTAGCAGACGAGACCCCCCAGTTTAATGGTCACCTGAGCAATGATGTACACAGTGATACGGTACCCAGCTCATTAGTGGAATGAGGAGAGACCATGGTGCGGTGCTAGTGGCCTCTTTGAGCTGAACCCCAATCTGCAAATGATTGCAAGTTGCAACGTTTAGTTTGTATTGAACTGCAGTTGCTTCTGCTTGAGTGCAGTTTTAATTTAATCAATTTCCAACCTTCTATCCACTTGATTTAATCTCTGTGAGACGTTTCCAGAAGTAGAGTAAGGCAGGGGAAGATACCCCCACCTTATATATTTACCTTCTCTGCAGTCACTTGGTTCAGTATATTTTGCATTTGTCATTTGAAATCGAACTCTGTACCGTCAGCCAAAGAGCCCTCTTGGTGTTGTCGTTTAGGGTACTGAATGTGTAACCATGACCGGGGAGGCGAACACAGGTGGGGCTACAGCGACCTCACCTTTCCCGCCAGGGAAATATAATTTTTCCATGGAAAACTTATAATTTTCCGACCCAATCTTACTCTACATGTTCCAGCGAAATACAAGTCTGAAATACACCGAGTTTAACTTTACATTTAATTTTAATTTTCAGTTCCTTGAACCTCCAGCAATTAACCAATAAAGGCTTCCACAAGTATAGCTGCCAGACATTGTAAGATCATTGAAATAGGAATACATGGAACACATCAGGTCAGGAGTCCCTTCTTCAGACACACTTTTGTATGCCAAACTGACTCTATTAAAGGACTGTTTGGAGCTGTACATGAAACACACTTGAGCAGTGTTCAAAACTTTTTGTGAAACTTTTCGATATTGTCTGGTGGATGCCGGTATTGTAACTGTACTGCCTGGTTATCGTCTTCAGCACTACAGCAGGTATCTTGTCAGGCCCATAACCTTTGTTGTCTTCAGTATATTTACCTAAGCTACCGAACGTGGACAGAGGTTATGTTTTCACCTCTGTCTTGTTGTTTGTTTCTTCGAGAGCAGGATATCTCAAAAAGTTATGGACTGATTTGGACGAAATTTCGTGGAGAGGTTGGATGTGTGACAAGGACGAAATGATTACATTTTGGTGAATATCCAGATCCGGATACTAGAATTTTAAGTGAATCATCACCATTGAGTGATTTGGCCAAAAATGATATATAGCAGGATATCTCAAAAAGTTGACAGATTTGGATGAAATTTCGTGGAGAGGTTGGATGTGTGACATGGACGAAATGATTACATTTTGGTGAATATCTGAATACTAGAATTTTAAGTGAATCTTCACCATTGAGTGATTTGGCCAAAAATGATATATAGCAGGATATCTCAAAAAGTTGACAGATTTGGATGAAATTTCGTGGAGAGGTTGGATGTGTGACATGGACGAAATGATTACAATTTGGTGAATATCTGGATACTAGAATTTTAAGTGAATCTTCACCATTGAGTGATTTGGCCAAAAATGATATATAGCAGGATATCTCAAAAAGTTGACAGATTTGGACGAAATTTCGTGGAGAGGTTGGATGTGTGACAAGGACGAAATGATTACAATTTGGTGAATATCTGGATACTAGAATTTTAAGTGAATCTTCACCATTGAGTGATTTGGCCAAAAATGATATATAGCAGGATATCTCAAAAAGTTGACAGATTTGGACGAAATTTCGTGGAGAGGTTGGATGTGTGACAAGGACGAAATGATTACAATTTGGTGAATATCTGGATACTAGAATTTTAAGTGAATCTTCACCATTGAGTGATTTGGCCAAAAATGATATATAGCAGGATATCTCAAAAAGTTGACAGATTTGGATGAAATTTCGTGGAGAGGTTGGATGTGTGACAAAGACGAAATGATTACATTTTGGTGAATATCCAGATCCGGATACTAGAATTTTAAGTGAATCATCACCATTGAGTGATTTGGCCAAAAATGATATATAGCAGGATATCTCAAAAGGTTGACAGATTTGGATGAAATTTCGTGGAGAGGTTGGATGTGTGACATGGACGAAATGATTACAATTTGGTGAATATCTGGATACTAGAATTTTAAGTGAATCTTCACCATTGAGTGATTTGGCCAAAAATGATATATAGCAGGATATCTCAAAAAGTTGACAGATTTGGATGAAATTTCGTGGAGAGGTTGGATGTGTGACAAGGACGAAATGATTACATTTTGGTGAATATCCGGATCCGGATACTAGAATTTTAAGTGAATCATCACCATTGAGTGATTTGGCCAAAAATGATATATAGCAGGATATCTCAAAAAGTTGACAGATTTGGATGAAATTTCGTCGAGAGGTTGGATGTGTGACAAGGACGAAATGATTACATTTTGGTGAATATCCGGATCCGGATACTAGAATTTTAAGTGAATCATCACCATTGAGTGATTTGGCCAAAAATTATATAGAGCAGGATATCTCAAAAAGTTCTGGACAGATTTGGACGAAATTTCGTGGAGATGTTGGATGTGTGACAAGGACGAAATGATTATATTTTGGTGAATATCCGGATGCAAGAATTTTAAGTGATTCTTCACGATTGAGTGATTTGGCCAAAAATGATATATAGCAGGATATCTCAAAAAGTTATGGACAGATTTGGATGAAACTTGGCGGGCAGATTGGGTGTGTGACAAGGACGAATAAATTCGATTTTAGCGAAGATCCGAATACAGATACGGATACGAGAATTTTTTTTTAAAGTGATTCCTCATCATCGAGTGAAAGGGCCAAATACGATATTTCAAAAAGTTGTTTACGGATTATGACAAAACTAGGTGGATGAGTAGATTAGGAGACAAGAACAAGTCTACTCGATTTTGGTTCAGGTCCGGATCCAGATCTGGGCTATCAATGGAATACAAAACGTAAACTGTTCAGCCTTGTGGTGCATGCTCTCTACCGAGTGTTGTTCTAGTCAATCATTTGTTGATCACGTGGAGGGAATCAGCTGAAGACAGTTATCTGTGATGGAGTGGACTTGAGTAGGAGACCTTTGTAGCTTCTTCCCAACACAGGACCTCTGACTAAAGATATCTGCCAAACCTCCAGCCTTGAATTATTTTGCACTCACGTACTTGGCTCCATCGTCGTTGAATATGGGTTTGCTCTTGAATTATCTGAGTCTCCTTTTCCTGTCAGTTGCTCAATTGTCCACGACAATTCAAAACTCGGTTTGACAGGATTGCAGAGCCTGGGCCTACATTGTCACTTAGCTCTGTCTATATTCATGCTGCTTTTGCTGTTCAGAAAGTTTTTAGATTTGTACTATAGCTTCACGAGGCTGGCATTTCATTCTCAGGTATGTCTGGTGCTATACCGAAGGGTGACCACCTGGGTAGATATTGACTGAGGCTCGAGGAGAGTGGGATACGCAGTGCTATGAGATTACAAATGGAAGTATCGTTGTGTAAATTCTGTTGTTTTTGATATCCCACAGCTCCTCATTGATGCCCAGTCTTGTGCTGCAAGATTTGTTCTTCATCTATCCCACATTGATGTCTTCCCCTACATGTTAGGGTGCCAAGAAAGAGGATGGATGGCATTGTCAGTCTGAACATGAGACGGTCTCCAAAAGGGCTGTGCGGTGGTCACTCCTGCCAATGCTGTCATGGGCATACACAGCTGGTACAGAAAATTGATGAGGACGATGTCAAGTAAGTTATTTCCTGGCATGCTCAGTGATGATACGACTGAGTCACTATTAGTGATGGGACTCTAAGTAAGAACCAGTCAGTCCATTCCGTGCCCTTGCTACTCGCAGTGTTTCCACAAAGTGCTATTCAACATGGAGGAATACCGATTGACCAGCCGAGGGAGGACAGCACGTGGTAATCATCAGGAGGTTCCTTGTCCATGTTTTGTTTCACTGGAATTCTGAGACTTCATGAGGTCCAGAGGTAATATTAAAGACTACCAGAGTCGTTTCCTCCCAACTTCGAATCACCGTGCCGCCATGTCTACTGGATGTGTCAGTGAAACTACATTCCCAGGAATACTACTAGAGGATTTGGGAATGTTGGCCGTTAAATATGACTCCAAGTATGACTATGTCAGGTTTTTGTTCCACTCATCAATGGGACAACTCTCCCAAGTTGGACACCTGGATGTTAGCGAGGACTTTGGAAGGTCGACTAAGCTTAGTATTTCTTCAATCACTTCTTCAATTCATTCTGTTTCACCGAATGGGAGGAAAGTTTAAAGTGAATGATGAAAGCATAATGTGCCAAATTGCTGCACTTTTTGCCTACTCGGGTTCCATTCATGAAGAAGCTGTTTCCATTGAAGCTTTCATTGGTGAGTGCATTCTCTCCCCCCACCATACCAGGCCTCATGGCGGCTTTTTATCACGACCCCAACTATCAGGGCCTCTTCTCTCGCCATCTAATTAGTTCCCCATGGAAGACAAAAGGCAACACAGCCACGACACAGTGCCAGGCCGACCAATTACAAAGCACAGGGTTGGAGAGAGGTTAGGGTGAGACGGAGGCCGGGCCGAGAGAAGTCACAGAAACAGGGAATAGCGGAAGGTCAAGGGGCTATTAGCAGCTGCTTTGCGGTCAGCTCAGGGTCACCATGGCAGGAGGAGAAGCATGGGGAGTAGGGGCTGTAATTGTGCAAGTGTGCGTGCGTTGTTAGTTGTTATCTCCATATTCGGGTTTCAGCAGATGCAACGGAGACCTACCTAGCAGGTCTCAAAGTAGTGCGGACGTTGTGGCGGTGACCTCACGGTGTTTGGTCATAGGGTGGAGCACTAAATATATATATATATATATATATATATATATATATATATATATATATATATATATATATATATATATATATATATTATCAGGAGTACCTGGCATTGCCCAGTGATGTGTTCAAATCCTGTTGGTATTTTGAAGAAATGAATTTGGATTTTTACCTCCGCCAATAAAGGTGGATGGAGGTTATGTTTTCACCCCTGTCTGCCTGTTTGTTTGTTTGTCCATTTGTGAACAAAATATCTCAAAAAGTTGTGGATGCATTCAGACGAAATATGTCAGAGATGTAGCGTATGTGAGAAAGACGAAATTATTAGATTTTGGTGAAGATCCGGATTCGGATCCGGCTACTAGAATGTTTTAAGTGATTCTTCACCATTGGGAGATTTGGCCAAAAACGATACATAGCAGGATATCTCAAAAAGTTGTGGACGGATTTGGACGAACTTGATGGAACGGTTGGGTGTCTGACAGGGACTAACAGATTCGATTCTTGGTGAAGATCTGAATATGGATTCGGATATGGTAATTATTTAATTTTAAGTGACATTGGGAGATAGGGACAAAAACGATACATAGCAGGATATCTCAAAAGGTTCTTGAAAGATTCCGACGAAACTTGGTGGACAGGTGGAGAGTGTATGTAACAAGAAAGAATTGATTCGATTTTGGTGAAGATCCGGATCCGGATGGGTAGCCAATCCGTGGTCAAAACTTCATACCACAAGTGCTCACATCTCTTCATACCACAAACTTCATAGCACAACCTATGAACAAACTCGAAACACAAGGCCATTTGCACAATGCTTACTTTTCACTGCCATCAAATCTTATACTAGCATCAGAGAACTGACATGTGAACGTGGAAGGACCGTCTATTTATTATGTATGCAAATATGTCAGAAAAATCTTAACACCAATCACCTTCCCCTCCCCAACTAGTGGAAAGATAACATGTAACGTTGATCAACCTGGCATCTCAAAGGTAACCGACGAGCATATGAGATGGGATGTGTTAAACCCAGGTGGAGTTAGAAAATATTTAGCACAAGCTGTATGTCCAATTATATTCCAAATCATAATTATTGCGAATTGTGATCAAAGTTAAGGTGGAATTGAAGGTGAATCGGTTACAGCCTGCCATTATCTGTCGGGACCAGGGATTATAAAGTGATGTCATTGCTTCTTAATCCCTTTCATTTACTCTTACTTTGTCCAATTGTTTCACATGAACAGACATGCATGTGGCAATTATGCCACGGATGAACCACCACCACGAAACCTGGTTCATAAGGTGCTTGCGACCCCAGAAATCAGCAGGTATTTTTTTTCCCCAAAAATTATTGTTGTTATTAAAGTACAACTGGAATCCTAGTCCAATCAGAACCTAGGAAGTGAAATTTTACCGATGGTCAGCTCGGCTTAAGTAGGATTAACAGGTGTCCGCACTCCCTGTTCCACACCGCATGTAAAACGCAGCTGTGGTTTTTACACACACAGTCGGAATTCCGCCAAATACTGCAAACATTCCGCTTCATTGGCACCCTTGGTGACACCTGGTATGTTGCTAAAACCAACAAAAAGCCGTTCCATCAGCAGCTTACTGGAAATCTTTTTCCCATTAGTTGAAGAACTGTGGAAATTGATGGAGCAGCAAATGCGACGCCATGAGTCATTGTTGAGGTGTGTGTGTGACATGCACCATCGCAGCCATTTTGATTAAACATTAACTCAGCTGTTGTGATTCTATATTCTCTTGATAGTTCAAAAACTTTACACAATACACATAAGACCATCCACACTGATAACTAACTATTATTGCGACTGCTGCTTTCACGGACACACTTTTGTGCAGTCGGCCAGGTACTGTTTTCAGCCAGTGATACGCTTTCATAAACTGATTGCCAGGCCTTATGTTTGACTGGAGATGGCTTCGGCAGGATTTTGCAATTTGTTCTGGATGCTGGTCATAGCTCACCTCCTCTTTGTCAAAATACACCATGCGGTCTTTAACGTCCAGCAACGACCAGCGCTAGCAGACGGGTCCTCCAGCTCATTGCCATGGCCTGCATATGCGACGCACCATGGTGATAGTTTTCAATGGCTAGTGCACATCCCTCGAAGCTATTCTGCCAGCTACATTGATAACTTCTACTAAGACAACCAAATTGGACAGCTCTGTCTGGATTCCAAGTGGAAATGAATCAGTTGCTTGCCTGTTTGGGTAGCCAATAAATTGCAAAATGACTGGTCCAGCAAAAAGTAAAATTTAATTTGCCATATGAATGCAAAACTTATTTAAGTAAACTGTTTACCTGGAAATGGGGTGAGAGTGTTTTTATAATAAAGGTTTTCCATTTTAATGTCAACGGTTAGGGTTAGCAGTAGGTTTAGGGTTGTTAGGGTTATAATATAGGTTTTCCAATTTAATGTTCACGGTTAGGGTTGGCGGTAGGGTTAGGGTTGTTCGGGTTAGGGTTATAATATAGGTTTTCCATTTTAATGTTCATGGTTAGGGTTGGCGGTAGGGTTAGGGTTGTTAGGGTTAGGGTTATAATATAGGTTTTCCATTTTAATGTCAACGGTTAGGGTTAGCGGTAGGGTTAGGGTTGTTCGGGTTATAATATAGGTTTTCCATTTTAATGTCAACGGTTAGGGTTAGCGGTAGGGTTAGGGTTGTTAGGGTTATAATATAGGTTTTCCATTTTAATGTTAACAGTTAGGGTTAGCAGTAGGGTTAGGGTTGTTAGGGTTAGGGTTATAATATAGGTTTTCCATTTTAATGTCAACGGTTAGGATTAGCGGTAGGTTTAGGGTTGTTCGGGTTAGGGTTATAATATAGGTTTTCCATTTTAATGTCAACGGTTAGGGTTAGCGGTAGGGTTAGGGTTAGCGGTAGGGTTAGGGTTAGGGTTAGGGTTAGGGTTAGGGTTAGGGTTAGGGTTGTTAGGGTTAGGGTTATAATATAGGTTTTCCATTTTAATGTCAACAGTTAGGGTTAGCAGTAGCGTTAGGGTTGTTAGGGTTAGGGTTATAATATAGGTTTTCCATTTTAATGTAAACGGTTAGGGTTAGCGGTAGGGTTAGGGTTGTTAGGGTTATGGTTATAATATAGGTTTTCCATTTTAATGTCACGACATCTTAATGTCATGAAAATCAACTGTCAAGGAATTAATCTGGAGTACCTGTCTGCCAGCACCGGTCGTTGATGGACGTTAAAAACCTCATGGTGTATTTTGTCAAAGAGAAGGTGAGTTGTCAATGGATAGGATATCTCAAAAAGTTATTGGTGGATTCAAATGAAACATGGTGGACAGGTTGAGAGTGTGACAAGGACAACTTGATTCGACTTTGGTGAAGATGTGGACACTAGAATTTTTTTTAATACAAAGTGATCCTTCACCATTGAGAGATAGGGTAAAAAAACGACATATAGCATGATTTATCTCAAACAGTTATGGACGGATTCGGTTAAAACTTGTTGGTTGCAATACTGGATTGGTGGCCACCCCAACACCGAAAGTCAGGACAGGAATTTGGAATTTGGCTCATATGCTGGCAATGGCCCCCTTATTAGTCCCCTACCAGTGTACACCGGAGGGGACTATAGGTTTGCACGCCGTCCCTCCGTCCGTCAGTCTGTCAGTCCGTCAGTCTGTCAGTCTGTCCGTCTGTGAGTCTGTGAGTCCGTCAGTCCGTCACGCAAAGAACAGTTTTCCGGACTTTTTTTCTAAACTCTTAATGCTAATGATGTCAAACTTGGCACATGGTTTCCTCATGATAAGTTACAGATCGAGTTCGAACTTCACGACGTTTCGATCATTTTTGACAGTTATGGCACTTCGAACTTTGGGAATTCTGATAATTCTGATGTTCCTTAACTCAGTGCCATTTTAAGTTTTAATTTCCTTTAAAAAAGATTTTCTCTGCAATAATAGGACCGATTGAGATCAAATTTTCACCATAGGAGGTACTTGGTCTGTAGAATATTTTAATTGTAATTATGACGTCACAGGTCACGTGGTTCAGCCGCCATATTGTTTTTCGTGAAAACACGAAAACCCCTTTTTCTCTGCAACGGCTGAAAAGATCGAGGCCAAACTTTGCAAGGCAGAATCGCATACCCATGACGAACAAAAAAGTCAGTGAGCATGACGTCATGCCTCACATGGTTTCAGAGTTATGACGTTTTTAAACATGAACCTTTAAAACCGAGCTCCTCCCTCATTTTTGATCCAATCGAGGGGAAACTTCACAGATCTGTTCAGCACGTCAGTCTACTAAAATGTCCTTTTGGAATTTGCGATAGGGCACGTGGTTTGGCAGATATTGTTAATTAAACGAAAATATTTTTAAAAATGGATATCTCTTGTTTATTCTAGAGTTCTCCTCAAGCCGCACCGCTCGCCCTCAGCCTCGTCTCGTGAACGTCAAAAGCATGACACAGCGCATGCTTTCGGGAGGGGCGGAGCCAAGCCGAGCAACATATATATACACATCGATCATTGATCGTGAACCGGAAAATATCATAAATTACTGATATTTAGCGACTCGAAAGGTTCTTTATCAACAACTTATTTTCTCATGCTTCTGCTGACCTGTCTGCAAGGTGTATAAATCGAAGTCCCGAGTGCGAATCACAGGTGAGCCCGTCCTGAGGTAATTAGCGATTGGGAACGATTCAGAACCTGTGGGTCGGTGAATAACCCTTGGTAATTTCCCAAACAGTTTTCAGGACGACAGACTGCCGGTAGGGGACATGTATTGCAGTGCAATACTCAGAATGCTTGTTTCTCTACTCTTTGAAGAGGACACTGTGGGATCTTTATCATGCAACAAATGATTCTGGCAGACGAAACACCCAGTTTGATGTCCACCCAAGAGATGGCACACATTGATGAATCACTGCCTTCCGTTTCCGGAGTTCCGTTTCCGACTTAACAATTTAACAATCGGAACAATTACTTAACGAAGAATCGACTTCCGTTTCCGGTCTTGCTGGCGAGGGTTCGTTTATTCTCAGCTCTCCATGCTATCCATCGAAATCGAAGTTAAGTAATTGTTCCCATTTGTATTTTCGTTATAACTATTTATTTTATGGTGTATATATTGTCTCCCGACGAAGATTTTCGGTGCAAATCTTTCATACCTGTATTGAAAATCGTGTTAATTCGGGTCGCGTTTTGAGGCCTTGTAGTTGTACAGTGAACACTGTACAACCTTGAGGCTTTGTTTTTCTCTCAGCGGTCCGTGTTTTTGTGATCCAATAACTTTCGTTCTCTGTTTTCCCAATCTTTTCACCCCATAGCCCTCTTCCTTGTGTAAATCACAACTCAAAAAAATCCCAAAAAAAAAACATTTCCTTCTCTGTTCTCATTCGTTTATTCATTCTTATTCGTTCGTTCGTTCGTTCTTCGACGACGTGTTTCTCCCCCATTTCCCCAGATAGATTGTCAAATTTCAACTCGTTATTTTATCGTCCATGCATTATTGTTTTGATTATAGTTACTTTTGGTTTGAATTTCCTGTAACTTGTAATTATTTAATCGTGTTCTGCTCCTCGTGTGCGGCCTTGTAGTTGTACCCCCGTCGGTGTTTGTTATCTTAATCGTGTTTTGCTTGGCTCTTAGTTTTTTTTCCCTTCTACCACGAACATAATACTCTGTCTAACGTTCTAAATCCCCACCTCCCCCCCCCCACCCCCAAAAAACAAACAAACAAACAAACAAAAAAAAACATTTATTTTCCTTTCTCCACGTGTACTGTTGACTCATCCTGTATTTTCTGTCCAGGTGTGCTGTTCGCCCCACCCCCATTAACTCGTTGCCATCCACCATTTGCCCTTCACGTGACTCGTGGTGGTCCCTCTCGGCTCTCTCCCCGTTTGTTTTTTTGTGCACATAAGATTGTTCACGGTTCTGTTTAAATATTATTTAAATATGTATAACCTTTCCCCTTCAGTGTTTTACTCAGTGGTATTTTACAACACGCTGTTTTTCTTCCTATTTAAAAGGCTTTTCTCAATTTCCTCTCCAACTCATTCCACCTCAAAAAAAAGAAATTCAATATCTTATACGTCTCCCTCACTACATGGTCTAAATTCACATTCATTCCATCCCTCCTCCATCATTCTGAACCGGATTGCTAACTTGAAAATCACAACAAACCCAATTTGTTTTCAATGTTCGTCTTTCATTAATCATCCACTTTCTAAACTCCCCTCTTGCCCCTCCCATCCAAATCCCTCCCCTTGCACCTACACTCCTAAACTCCCCCCTTGCCCCGCCACTCTTAAACTCCCCCCTACCCCTCCACTCCTGAACTCCCCCCTTGCCCTTCCACTCCTGAACTCCCCCCTTGCCCTTCCCCTCCTAAACTCCCCCCTCACTCCACCCCTTCAAAACTCCCCCCCAACCCCTCCCATTAAAATCTCCCCCCATACCATTCCTCTCCAATTCTCCCTCCTCCCCCCTCCTCCTCAAAGCTGCCTCCTCCCCACTTCGTCTCCCTTCTATCTCATACCTCCACCCCCCCCAACCTTCTTCTTTCCTCTGCCCCCCCTCAAACAACCCCTCTCTGTGCCTCATCCCTTCACCTTCAAACCTTTCATCCTCCTCATCCTTCCCTTTCTTGGAACTCTTCTGCAATCGCTGACACACTAACAACTGCTCTCCCTACCTCCCCCTATCATCCTTCATCTTACCCTACTCCTCCCCTCCCCTGTCCTGTACCCGATGCTCCCCCTCTCTCTTCATTAACGGTATGGACCTCAAACATCCGGGGCCTTCGCTCAAACCTGACTGATCTCTCCATACAGGTTGCTTCTGACAATCCAGACTTGATCTGCTTAACAGAGACTTTCCTCCTTCAAGATGGCTCTGATTCCTTAATATCTCTTCCTGGTTACTCCCTCCTCCGGTATGATAGACCTGAGCCTCGGCCTGGTGGTGGGGTGGCTATCTTTATCAAAAACTCTCTTCCTCACTCTCCTTGCATTGCCCTCTCTCCTCCTCACCCCCAGGAGTACCTCTGGCTACGGCTTCCTCTCCGCTCCCACCTTTTGTTCATATGTGTTCTGTACCGTCCCCCAAACAGTGATGACTCCATCTACATTTCACTGTCTGACAACATGGACCAACTTCTATCCACTCATCCCAACTCTCTCTTCCTCATATGTGGTGACTTCAATTGTCATCATGCCACCTGGTTGGGTGTGGGTTCCTCTCTCACCAGTCATGGCACCTCAGCAAAGGACTTCTGTGACTCACTGGGATTGACACAATCTGTCAATTTCCCGACCCGGATCTCAGCAAATGGAGTATCTTCTCTTCTAGACTTGGTTATGACTAACTTCCCTGCTAATGTCTGCTGCTCTTCTTCTGCTCCAATCGGTTCTTCTGATCATGTGCTTGTCAAAGTGGACATCTCTCTGGCCATTCTCAGAGAGCCTCCTCAGCGTTGACGAGTCTGGCATTTCACTCAGGCCGACTGGGACGGTCTTCAAGCAGCCATCAATCGTCTGGATTGGTCTCCCATCTCCACTGCCTCTGACATCAATTCTTCCTGGGAATTCTTCCAAAGCAAACTGATCTCTCTCATGCACAGATTTATCCCATCTTGCCTTCAGTTGTCTTACCCTTCCTCCCGTCCATGGTACACTGAATCTTGTGGTGAGGCAGTTGCCCTGAAACAACTTGCCTTTGCCTCTTGGAAGGCTAATCCAACTGAAGGAAATCTCAGTTCCTTCCACCAAGCTCGGAACAAGTGTGTGTCTACCCTCAGGAGTGCCAGGAAGCACTATCTCTCCTCACTCAAGAATGAACTCTCAAATCTGTCTCCTTCCTCCAAATCCTGGTGGCGTCTGGTCAAATCCGTTTCTGGTGTTTGTTCCCCCTCCATCCCCTCCCTTACCTCAAATGGCCACACAGTTGACATCGCACGTGACAAAGCCGAATGCCTCAACTCTGTGTTTGCCTCAAAATCCTTAGTCCCAAACCCATCTCTCTCTGTTGCCACCTTTCCCAGTCGAATCAAACTGCTCCTGGACTCTGTGACCTTCTCTCCTGACAAGGTGGGGAAGTTTTTGTCAAACCTCGACTCTGATTCTGCAACTGGACCAGATGGCATCAGCCCACGGGTCCTAAAATCCTGCTCTGCCGCTCTATCTCACCCTCTCTCTGTTCTTTTCACCCTAAACCTTTGCTCAAGGTCATCTGCCAGCATCCTGGAAATCAGCAAACATTACCGCTTTACACAAAAAAGGTGCAAAAACAGATCCTTGCAACTACAGACCAATCAGCCTGCTCCCAATTATCAGCAAAGTCATGGAATCCATCATTGCTTCGGATATGAAATCTTTCCTCTTCTCCAATGGCTTGATCTCTGATCATCAATTTGGTTTCAGACCAGGTCACTCTACTCTGGACATGCTGCTTCTGCTGTCTCAACAATGGATGGAGGTCCTCAATGCCAAACAGGAAATCAGAGCTGTCTCCCTTGACATATCACGTGCCTTCGATACGGTCTGGCACCCAGCTCTGCTCACCAAACTCTCCTCCTATGGTATCCATGGAAATCTCCATGCATGGCTTGCGGACTTCCTCTCTGGTCGTAGTCAACGTGTGGCCCTGAATGGATTTCTCTCATCTCCCCTTCCCGTTCAGGCTGGAGTTCCCCAAGGCAGTGTGCTGGGCCCTGTGCTTTTTCTGGTCTTTATCAATGATCTCTCCGACTCTCTGGAAAATCCTCTGTATCTCTTTGCTGATGACTCCACTCTCTGCCGCTCCATTCCTCTTCCCTCAGATCGGCAGTCTGCAGCCTCCTCACTCTCTGAAGACCTGGACAAAATCACAGACTAGTCAAACATGTGGAACATGTCTTTCAATCCTGACAAATCTCACACTCTTACTATGTCTCTCCGAAAAGATCGACTGGACAACCCTCCCATCTACTTTCTCAACAATCCTCTCCAAGAAGTTCTGTCGCTCAAGCTTTTGGGTCTCACCATCTGCCATGATCTTTCTTGGGAAAACCACATTTCCAAGCTGGCCTCCAAAGCCAGTCGCCGACTGGGCATCCTCCGTCGTGCGAAGTCCTTCCTAGGCTCCTCACCACATACAAGGCTTTCATCCGCAGCTCAATGGAATACTGTTCTCCCCTATGGGCTGGTGCTCCTGCCTCACACCTGGCTCGGCTTCACGCTGTTGAATCCAAAGCTTTCAGAATCATTGGAATCTCCCGCGATGAAGCTATCTCTGAGGGCCTTTCACTCACTCACCGCAGGCAGGTAGGTGGTCTTTCTGTCTTCTACCGACTCCTCTCCGGCCTTGCTCCCCCAGCTCTCTCTGTGCTCTGTCCCACAAATATTCCTACAGGTCGCACAAGATCTGCCAGCCACCCTCTGATGGTTAAACTGCCGAAATCTCGGCTCTCTGCTCACCTTCACTCTTTCATTCCTCTTTTCTCCCGCCTCTGGAACAAACTCCCACACTCACTTCAATCACACTCCTCCCTCCAGGTCTTCAAAACAGCTGTTCACCACCATCTCTTATCTTCCCCCATCCAAAACCTTGATCTTTTCTCCCCCCACTAATTCACCCCAGATCCACCTTGTTTGAAATTCCAACTTCTTTCCTGGAAGTCTTGGCAGTGTCCATATGTTTTATACCTCTCCCACCCCCCCCCCACCCCTTCCCATGCCTCCCCCCAAAGCCCTCTCCCTCCCACAGTTCTCTCGATGTCTCCATGTCTCTCGGTCCCTGCTCTCAAATGTTGTGTTTGTGTCCTTCCCCCTCTCTCCCCATCTTGTCTACCGCTCCCGATGTTATTTGTTTTGTGTGTCTGTTTGTCTTTCTGTGTGATTAATGTTCGCTCTTTCACGAGCCTCGATCTTGTATACCAAAAAAAAACAAAAAAAAAACTGCCTGAGAAACACTGCGGTGAAAGTGTATAGCTAGGCCAGATTCGAACCCAGGCTAAACAGCTTAGAGGAAAGTTGTGTGTACCTCTCGGCCATCTTGCTAGCCCCTTGTACTTTTAAGCCCTTTTCATACTTGCAAAACAATTAAGCAGCTTCAATTAAACAGTAATTTCAACGAATTCTTGAAGAAAACCAGAGAAAGAAGATTAGGCCCAAGGCACTTCCATATGTTCCTGAGAAACACCAACACACAGAAAGAAGATGGAATAAAGCGCACAAAGTGAAACAATGTTTGCCTCATTGGAATAAAGCGGTGAGCCATGTGTGCAGAAGGCCCATGGGTAAATTGTATCAGGACATAAACGAGCTGTAAACACAATGGGAGGGTAGCTAGATAGAATGGGAGAACCTGAGTGGATCACACACACATGCACACAAACACAACACCTTACTTAGGAAACACCTTTCTCATCCCAAGTTCAGAAGAAACCCAACTTCCTCACAAATACCAGCCATTACCATATCTACCAACAACATACAAACTGCTGAAAGGAAATCATCACAGAAATGACATACCATCACCTAACACAACTAGGAAGTTTAGAGGCAGAACAAAAGGGATGTTAGAGAGGTTATTATGGAACAATTGACCACCTACTACTGAACAAGGCTATACTTGAAAATTGCAAAATGTGAAAAACTAAATTATCCACCGCCTGGATAGACAAGAACAAAGCTGTCGACAGTGTCCCCCATTCATGGATGATAAAATGCATGCAAATATACAAAATCAATCGCCAAATAATCAAACTGATTGAGAAAGCAATGGAGCTCTGGAATACCACATTTATATTACAGCACTCAGAAGGAAATATCGAAATACCAGATGTGAAGTTACGGTGTGGGATCTTCCAGGTAGACAGTCTTTCCCCCCTCTGTTTTGTCTTGCTCTGGCTCTGCACCCACTAAGTAATCTCATCAATGAACAAGTACACGGATACACCCTAACAACCAATAGACGAACATCCAAAGAAATAGGTAAGGTGACACATCTACTATACATGGTCTCACCAAATGACCAAAAATTGACAGAACAACTACAACTAGTAAAACGGTTTTCCGAGGACATTCAATTGGAATTTGGAATAGACAAGTGGGCCAAGTGCACACTTGTACAAGGTAAATCAACAAAAACAGACAACATAAAAATTGACCTTGAAACAACAATAGACCAGTTAGAAAACGAAGCATCATACAAATACCTCGGAGAAGAAGAGGGCCACCAAATATGTCACAAACAAATGCGCAAAACAATTGCCAAAGAATATCTATGTAGAACAAAGCTGATCCTGAAAACATGCCTCTACCCAAAGAAACAAAATCAAAGCCATAAACCAACTCGCAGTACCGGTATTCCAATATAGCTGCGAAATAATAAACTCGCCCCAATTAGAAATCAACAAGTTAGACATCAAATCAACAAGTTTCTTCTTTATATATTAGATTAGAGACAAATTTTACAAGGACACGTATAATTATTCATATAACTCATCACAGAAACAAGCAACCTATTGCAAAGGTAACAAGAAAGAGCAATCAGAGCTTGCAGACCCTCGCCAGGATGTATTTTCAGTGGTTTTTAAGGCTTTTGTGTTAAAAACAAATATGGCGGCCGAACCACGTGACCGGTGAGGTCATCTTTTTTTTTTCTCTGCCAATTTATCCCGAGATGACACTTAAGAAATTTCATCTTGATCGGATGAAGTTTTGTACTTGTCGAATTATGACGTCATAATGGAGGCACCTATGTCATCATCATGAACATATTTTATTCCCCATGGAGAGTTTTTTACAATGAGATATGTCTCAATTTTTTCTATGCAGTGCTTTCAGAGCACAAGAGCGCGAACAGGTGCAAAGGTTTTCGGTTTTTGCAAGATGGCGCCTATACCACGTGATGTATGACATCATAATTATAAATGAAAAATTATACTGGTCGAGTTGCACCTATGGTGAAAATTTCCTGTCAATCGGACCAACGGTTGCAGAGAAAATCATATTTATTCTGTGCGGACAAACAGACAAACAGACCAACAGACAAACAAACAAATGAAAAATCACTCATAGAGCGACACTTGGCAAAACAGAACAAAGTAGAATGGCACTCAGTAGAGCATCCGTTTGCCCTCAAAAATAATTTGTGGTAGAATTCAGTGACCTAATATGCAAATCGTCTTCAAAGTTTAAGTTAATCGGATGAAAATTGACCATTTTAGAAATTTGGCCTATGTTGACCTTCTGGCCCATGTTGACCTCAAAAATAGTTGGTGGTTGGTTTCAGTAAGCTGATATGCAAATCCTATTCAGATTTCAAGTCAATCAGATGAAAATTGAGGATTTTAGAAATTTGAAAAAAGTGGTTGATGTTTGGCCTATGTTGAACGTTTGGCCCATGTTGATCTCAAAAATAGTTGGTGGTTGCTTAAGTTGGCTGATATGAAAATCCCATTCAAATTCCAAGTGAATCGGATGAAAATTTAGGATATTAGAAATTTGACATAGTTGTTGACCATTGGTCTATGTTGACCTTTTTGCTGATGCTGATCTCAAAAATAGTTGGTGGTTGAATTCAGTTAGCTGATGTGAAAATCCGATTCAAATTTCAAGTGAATCGGATGAAATTTGAGGATTTTAGAAATTTGAAATTGTTGTTGACTTTTGGCCTATGTTGACCTTTTGACCTTTTGCCCTCAAAAATATATAGGATTTTGTCGGACCACGAACTACAACATTTGGTGAAGTTTCGTTAAGATCGGTTTCAAATTGTGACCTGTAGGAAAGTATAAGTAAGCGGACAGACAAACACACACACACACACACACACACACACACACACACACACACACACACACACACACACACACACACACACACACACACACACACACACACACAAACACACACACACACACACACACAGAAACAAACAAACCGGAGTGATCAACATACTTGCAATAAAAATTTTTTTTTGCCAAATAACAAACGGACTCAAATGCAATACCTTATCCCCTGGCGAGGGTAAATATAGCAACTGGCAAAAAAATACCCTAACCCTAAACAAAAGCTTACTCTTCTGGGCAATCTTTTATGTATCGGTATCAAGGTATGTGATACAAAGTAGGTATATAACACATAGTCCACAGGTATAATATATAATAAGGTAAGTACAACAGATTTGCATGACCAGTTTGTCCCTTCAAATCATTTACATTGTGGTTTTATTGCTGTTTATACCCACAGTTCCAATTTGACAGGATGTTGCAAAGGTAGCACACTTGCCTTCTTCGAGTGGTGTTGTCTACCTGCGATGTGACTGTAAATTGTCGGATTGGTGCTTCAATGTGCACTAACGAACAAAACTCCCACAGTACCACACAGATCATACACTCACCATTGCTTTTTCATTTTGAAAATTTCATTCATTCATCCAGCATCGTAGTTCTGAACCGTTCTGCTTAACCACAGCCATAACCAACCAGTTTTGGATATGCTAAAGCATCCTGTGAGTTCTTAGCCTGGCTTGCAAGTGGTAACCTAGCATATAATTGCTTTTGGTGTGTGCCCTGTGCAAGTTCTTGGATTCTGACTCTCGTGCAAGAGGTGGAGGGGGTCTTTGGGTGCAATGGTAAAGTGTGTTTCACCCAAGAGTGTCACTGTAAGGCATGAAACTAAGAGGGCCTTTCTTGGTCTAGGCACCACGAAAGGCCTGTAATTGCAAGCAGTGCTTGTGCCTGTGGTTTCCACAAGGTCAGCCATCGGACCCTAACCCACTAGGGACTGCAAACACCACTTATTATGGCACTACAATGGCTCGCATGACTGGTGTGGTTCTGCACGTGCAGATAATGTGCCTCCCTACCTTGTGTGCGCACTCACCTTTCACATCAACCGTGCTACCCCCCCCACCCCTCCCCATCTTTATCCCTCCTTACTTGAACTGTATGTGCAATTGGCCATCCCTTTATGTAGCATTATTCCCACAAATTGTACTAATTTTATTCTTCTGATAATAACATATTATTATTATTAGCAATATTATTTTTGTGGCCCAGCTATAAAGGTTAATCTGAGTGATGATGCTTCCCAGGCAGGTAGCTGAATCAGAGGAAACAACCGGCTGTCCCATCTGTTCGCATTTTATTGTGTCACTTTAAGGCACAAAGCCGAAAAAGGCAGGGTCTTAATAGAATTACGAGGCTTTCGTCTTTCGATGCTTCATTTGATACCTTTCATCAATTCGACATTATTGTTTTATCTCCTCACGACTACACATTTCTGAAGCTACACATTACACAGTTGTGACATTCAACATTAGTTTTAACCTTCATCATGAACACCCACCCCTTCCTCCCTCCCTCCATCGCACCCTTTTATAGGATCATGATGCTGACCACCTTAGGGCATCCCCTTCTCACCCAAGGGGCCCCTGTATAAGCAAGCAGATTGTTCCCACTTTTATAGTATTGATTAACAAAATGTGTGCAGTGCCTTGGATAACTACCTGTTGAACTTTGGAGACTCTATTATATCTCCATGGATGTTATCATCTTTCTGTAGTTTCTTCTTCATGTTCTTCTTTCCCGGTGTGTACCCCGATTTAGAATAGGTACACCGTATCCCTGCGTGTCGTTAGAGGCGACTAAAAGGGTTGGCGTCAGGAAGGGCATCCGGCCATAAAAACATTGCCTCAAAAAGGGAACCATGACAATTACAACTACATATGGGCAGGGTACAGCCCGAAGTACCCCGTGGGGGACCCCACTCCCGCTCGTCAAAACTCAAGGTGGGGAACCCGATCGAAGCAAGGGTGGAAATCACTCCATTTATGACGACGAAACGTCTGATGCCCGAAGTGAAGATCGGTTTCTGAGGTTTGGGACATGGAATGTCGGGACAATGACAGGGAGATCAGGAGAAGTGGTGGAAGTATTGGTCAGAAGAAGAGTGGACATATGTTGTGTGCAAGAGACGAGATGGAAGGGAAGTGGTGTGTTAATGGTGAAGGGTAGGCAGGGACAGAAATACACGTTTGTGTGGCCAAAGTGCCCGGAGGACGTGAATGGTGTTGGTGTCCTGTTTTCTGAGGAGTTTGTAGACAGTGTGGTGAGTGTGACGAGAGTGAGTGATAGGTTGATGATGGTGAAAATGATGATTGGAAAGCTCTTGGTGAACGTCATCTCGGGATATGCTCCGCAGGTTGGTCAGAGCAATGAAGAGAAGGACAAGTTCTGGTGTGCTATAGAGAAGCTGATGGAAAACGTAAAAGATCAGGAAGTTGTTGTGGTAGGAGGAGACCTAAATGGACATGTGGGAAGGGGTATGGATGGTTTTGAGGGAGTTCATGGGGGTTACAGATATGCTGTGAGAAATGGAGAAGGTGAAAGGATTTTGGAGTTTGCTGATGGAGCTGATTTGTTGATTTGTAATACTCAGTTCCAGAAAGAGGACAATAAGCTTGTTAAATACACGTCAGGTGGGTCGGCGACAACCGTTGACTACCTGTTGGTGCATAGGCGAGATAGGGGGCACCTCCGGGACACAAAGGTGATACCGGGGGAGGAGGCTGTTTCACAGCACCACTTGGTTGTCTGCGACATAAGGGTGAAAGGTGCGAGGAGAGCTCGGCAGGTGAAATACCAACCGAGAATGAAGGTATGGAGGTTGAAAGAGGTGACAGTGAAGGAGGAATTAAAAGAGAGGCTGAGTAGGGTAGAGGATGATGTGGTTGAGCTTGAAAGTGGTTGGAAGTCAATGAAAGATAGTCTTTTGGGAGCCGTTGGTGAGGTATGTGGATGGACAAAAGGACCACCAAGGCACTCGGAAACATGGTGGTGGGAAGATGAAGTTGGAAAGAGGATTGACGAGAGGAAGAAGAAGTTCAAGGAGTGGCAGAAGGCGAAGGGCACGGGGGCAGAAAAGGCAGAGCATGAAGGTTATTAAGGCAGCCAAGAAGGCTGCCAAGAAAGAGGTAGCAAAGGCGCAGGAGGCATGGAGGAAAACGTTCGGAGAACGCTTGGATTTGGAAGAGGGTCAGAGAGTGGTATTCAGGATTGCAAAGCAGATAGCGAAAGAGAGGTGTGATGTGATGGGGGTGAGTTGCTTGAAGGATGAAGTGGGACAAATCGTTATGGACCCAGATGGAATTAAAGGAAGATGGAAGAGATATATGGAAATGCTGTTGAATGTAGAGAATGAATGGGATGGCAACATGGAGAGTAACCCAGTTTTAGGACAGGCAGAGAAGATAACTGAGAAGGACGTTGAGGAAGCGATAAAAGCAATGAAGAGCAGAAAAGCGGGAGAGCTGACAGGAGTTGTGGGAGATATGTTGAAGGCAGCAGGAAGTTGGGGTGTGAAGAGAATGACAGAGATCTGCAATCTGGTGGTGAAAGAAGGCCGCATTCCAGTGGCTTGGGACTGAGTACTCTCGACCCTCTATACAAGAGGAAAGGTGACCCTCTGGACTGCAGCTCATATCGAGCGATAAAGTTATTGGAGCATGAAATGAAGGTATTGGAAAGGGTGTTGGAGAGGAGCATAAGGAAGAAAGTGAAGATTGACGAAATGCAGTTTGGATTTATGCCAGGAAGAGGAACGACAGACGTGCTTTTTATTGTAAGGCAGTTGCAGGAGAAGTACATGGAGGAGAGGAAGAAGTTTTTTCTTGGGTTTGTTGATCTGGAGAAAGCATTCTATGGGGATCCACGCAAAGTAGTGATGGGCATTGAGGAAGTTAGGAGTGGAGGAATACTTGATCAGAAGAGTGATGGCAATGTATGAAAGAGCGTGCACAGCTGTAAGGACGAAGGACGGGAACAGTGGTGAGTTTGAGGTGAAGGTGGGAGTGCATCACGGGTCGGTACTAAGTCCACTACTATTTGTAGCTGTAATGGAGGTGCTGGCTCGGAACGTAAAGGGGGGTTTACCGTGAGAGTTGTTGTGTGCAGATGATCTGGTGTTGATTGCAGAAAGTATGGATGGACTGAAGGAGAAGATGATCAAGTGGAAGGAATGTATGGAGACAAAAGGTCTGAAGGTGATTATTGGAAAAACGAAGTTGATGGCAAGTGGTAAAACATGTAGTGAGGTGGAAAGAACTGGGAAGTGGCCGTGTGCTGTGTGCAGGAAGGGAATCGGAGTGAACTCCATTCAATGTACAATGTGCGCTGAGTGGGTTCATCAAAAATGTATTGGTTTGAGAGGGCCATTAACCAGTGTGGCAGCTACATTCAAGTGTAAGGTGTGCACAGAGGGAGCTGCAGATGGAGGAAATGTTGAGTTGGATCTTGGAGACTGCGTGAAACTGGAAGGTGTGAAAACATTTTGCTACCTCGGAGACATGCTGAATGGAGAAGGTGGATCAGACTCGGCAACGGTTGCTGGAGTAAGATATGCAAGGAAGAAGTTTCGGGAAGTGAGTGGCATGCTGACGAGGAGGGGAGTGTCGTTGGAGCTGAAGGGAAAGGTGTGTGCTGCATGTGTGAGAAGTGTTATGATTTATGGGAGCGAGACATGGGTAATGAACGTCGAGCAGCAACGAAGGCTGGAAAGGGTGGAAATCTAAATGGTCCAGTGGATATGTGGAGAATCGTTGAGAGAGAGAGGAAGACAAATGATGAATTGCGAAAGATGATGGGAATAGAGCCTGTGATGGATGCTGTGAAGAGAAACAGGTTGAGATGGTTTGATCATGTGTTGAGGAAGGATGAAAGTGACTGGTTGAGAAGAGTGATGGAAATGAATGTAGAAGGAAGTAGAGGACGGGGAAGACTGAGAAAGACTTGGCTAAAGATGGTGGAAGAAAAAAAAAGGGCAAGGGGGTTAACAAGGGGAGATGCAGAAAATAGGGCAAAATAGAGAAGATTGTCATGGGGACCACAAGGCTAACCCCCGCTCTAACAGGGAAAATGGCCTTAAAATGCCTGTTGTTGTGTTGTTTGTGTAGTTTCTTCTTCACCAGACATAGTGCATCATAACCACTCGTATCACAACATCACACTATTCCCATACCCGCTGTATTATTATTGATACTAGCAACGGTACCCGCCCTACGGGTGAGGCTTCAATTGGGAGGCCCAAATGAAAAGGCAAAATATCAGAAATTGAAGGCTTTTTTTTATATTTTAAACGATTTATATAAACATCCGTTAAATCATATCTGACGCAAATCATCAAAATCTAAACAGTATTTGTAGAATTTCAATTAAAGCCACATCACTGCTCATATCGGTAAATATTATTCCATCGTGTTTGGAAAAACTGGAAAATTGGAAAAATTGGAAATTGGAAAAATTGGAAAATTGAAAAAAAAATATTGGATAAACAATATAGCCGATTTTACTCCAGGGGGTCCCAGGATTACCCACCCAAAATTGCGTTGCGATCGGTTCAGCCGTTTTTGCGGTACCTGGGAACAGACAGACATTTGGTGAACTATAGTAAGATTATTATTATTATTAATCAAAGGTTCAGCATTGACGACATGGTTATTGAATCCATGTAAGTTAAAACATTGAATTTCCTTTGAATATGTGGGATGTACATCAGCTATTCTCAAAAGGAAACAACATCAGCTGCCCCTTTTAATGCATTCAGTCATATACATTAGCCATTTCCTATGGTATAGGAGTTTGACGAGCACAATATTTTGTTTGAATCGACAACCCATCCGGATCCATGTCCAATCGGAGCTGCCAGGGATTTCCTTTTACATCCTTTGATCTACAACCCTTCAACCTTATAATGTCATTACTTATTTAATCACTTATTCCGTTTGAAGCCAATCTGTCTCGAAGTCACATTGTTGTGTTTGTAATCGTTCTGATTGCCGAGTTGGACGTGCAAGGTTAAGTCTATCAGAAATAATGTTACCATCATGACCTGAGGAGGTACTGCAGTACACACCAAAGGAGGTTTACGAGACGAATAGCAATTGAAGCTCTCGATGGAAACTCTCTAAACTTGTGTTAATACACAAGTTGTTTCATTCATCAAAAGACATGGATGAGGAATGTGTTTGAGCAAAGATTGGAACTTTGTTTACTCAATTATCCTACTTCCTGGCCTGCACTAAATTTAAATCAAACGAGCGTTTAAACCTGCATGCTCAAAAAAAGGATGAAAAGAAAATGGCTCAACAATTTTAGTCAAAGCTTGTAAGGGACTATTTCAATTATTTGCAACCGCAAGAGGCTTAATGGATTTGGTTTTATTTATTTCTTTTTTGCTAAAAGATGCAGTACCAGAAGCTGGAAAACATAAAGTGTGGAACATCTGGGACTGCGTAGAGTCTCAGGCTGCTGCCCTGCAGAGAGATTTAATTAAGTAGTGTGTTTCACATTTGCCATGGGGCTCACAGCAAGGAGGCATAAAGCAGGGACATGCACACACTGGAAATGCTCAGTTTGGAGATTATTTCAGTAGCAAAGTCTTTCTGTTGCGAGGACAGAACACGTGTGAGATTAAACTGCCACTGCCTTTATAAATAATGGAGGTATGTACAAGTACTTCTGAGTACATTTGAGCAATTTCCGGGCTGTGTTCCAGAGAGCGTATATTTACAGTGCCTTCAGAAAGCATTCACACCCCTTGACATTTTTCACATTTTGTGTTACAGGCAGAATTTTAAATGGATTCAATTGAGACTTTTTGTCACGATCTACACATAATCTTACTATAATTCACCAAGTGTCCGTCTGTCCGTTCGACCGCAAAAACGGCTCAACCGATCGCAACGATATTTTAGGTGGGTATTCCTGGGACCCCTGGGAGTAAAATAGGCTATGTTGTTTTTCCAATTTTTCCAATTTTCCAATTTTCCAGTTTTTCCAAACACGATGGAATAATATTTACTGATATGAACCTTGATGTGGCTTTTATTGAAATTCTACAAATACTGTTTAGAATTTGATGACAATTATGAACCTGCCACGAAAGCGGAAGTGGACAGATGACGGGAATGCGCGGTTTTGATAATATCCAATACAACCGTCATTCAATTGTAATGTTAAATCGTTAAACGTTAATCGTTTTGTTAAAGTATCAATTGATGATTGGAATTGAGTGAATACAATTACGATTTTGAATTCGTAATTGTTTTCACCCAGCCGTATGGAACTTCACATCAGGATTTAAATATTTGTTTATGTCACGAATGTTGTTAAAAGTTTATTTTTTATATTAATGTTATTTCATTTGTGATTGGAGTTATGCTGTTTGGAATGAAAAATGAGATATCGAGTTCAAGTGAATGACGAAATGCCGTAACGGTTTCTACTTTCTAAACGTGAATTCGTGGATTGCCATATGCAGATTCGCCATTGACTGGGTATGGAACAAACATACCCGTTTGTCTGCCAATGGGTACGTTTTTCATGGAAGTCCTTCACGAACTTGCTGTGCATGTCAGACGTGCGACTGAAGGTGCTACAGGAATGGTGAATTTATTGGTTTCATGCTTTAACATTCGCCGTTTATGCATTGTCTGTTTGCTTCTGGCCTCCCACAATTGCGTAGCATGGGTACCTCACTAGTACCCCTTAATGTCAAATTGGAATTCAAAGTGGTACAAAAATATGTAATTTACATAAGTATTCAACCCCTGAGTCAATATTTTGTAAAAGCACCTTTGACAGTGATTACAGCTTTCAGTATTCTTGGGTATGTCTGTCTCAGCTTTGCACATCTGGATTTGTGGAGTTTCTCCCATTCTTCCTTGCAGATTTGCTCAAGCTCTGTCAAGTTGAATGGGAAGCATAGGTGGACAGCAATCTTCAAGTCTTTCCACAGATTTTCAATGGGATTCAAGTCTGGACTTTAGCTGGGACACCCAAGCACTTCCAGGTTCTTGTTCTAAAGCCATTCCAGTGTTGATTTGGCTGTATGCTTGGGATCATTGTCCTGTTAGAACATAAATCTTTTCCACATTCTAAGGTCTTTTGCACTCTAAGGTCTGCATACAACAACTCCCATGGTAAACCCTCCTTTGCGTTCTGAGCCAGCACCTCCATCACAGCCACAAATAGTAGTGGACTTAGTACCGAACCCTGATGCACTGGTTCTCCATGCACTGGATGCACTGGATGCACTGGATGCACTGGATGCACCCTGATGCACTGGATGCACCCTGATGCACTGGATGCACTGGATGATGAGCAGGTTCTCCTCAAGGATATACCTATATTTGACTCCATTCATTGTTACCTCTATCCTTGCAGGTCTCCAAGTCCCTGCCTTTGAAAAGCATCCCCATACCAAGACGCTGCTACCACCATGCTTCACAGTAGGGATGGTATTAGATGGGTGATGAGCTGTGCTCGGTTTCCGCCAGACGTAACACTTTGCATTCAGGCCAAAGTTCAATTTCCATCTCATCAGACCACAGAATATTTTGCCTCATGCTCTCAGAGTCCTTCACGTGCCTTTTTGCAAACTACAGGCGTGCTGCCATGTGCCTTTTCCTCAGGAGAGGCTTCTGTCTGGCTGCTCTGCCATAAAGCCTAGATTTGTGAAGTACTGCAGTGACTGTTGTCCTTCTGGCAGGTTCTCCCATCTCAGCCAAGGAACTCTGTAGTTCTGTCAGAGTGATCATTGGGCTCTTGGTCATCTTCCTGACCAAGGTCCTCTTTACCCGTTTGTTAAATTTGGTTGGACAGCCAGCTCTATGAAGAGTTTGGGTAGTTCCATATTCTTTCTATTTCCAAAGATGGAGCTCACTGTGTTCTTGGAAATTTCCAACATTATAGAAATTGTTTTCTGCCCTTCCCGAGATCTATGCCTCCTCACAATTATATTTTGGAGTTCTACGGACTGTTCTGTGGACTTCATGCTAGTTTCTTCTCTGACTTGCAATGTCAACTGTCGGACCTTGTATAGACAGGTGTGTTTCTTTCTAAATCATGTCCAATCACGAATTGGCCACAGGTGGACTCCAGTCAAGTTGTAGAGACATCAACGATGATCAAAGGAAATTGGATACATCTGAGCTCAATTTGGCGTGTCATAGCAAAGGGGGGTGAATACTTATTGACTCAAGACATTTCAGCTTTTCATTTTTAATTATTTTGGAAAAAATTCTAAAAAACAAAAATCCATTTTGACATTATGGGGTATTATGTGTAGATCAGTGACAAAAATATCAATTTAATCCATTTTAAATTCAGGCTGTAACACAACAAAATGTGAAAAAGTCAAGGGGTGTGAATGCTTTCTAAAGGCACTGTGTGTGTGTGTGTGTGTGTGTGTGTGTGTGTGTGTGTGTGTGTGTATAATGTATATATATATATATATATATATATATAATTGGGTTGCGGACAGGATTGAAATCATCAAGTTTGGATGTGTGAGAAAATGAAGCACTCAGACTAGGAATCGAACCCAGAACATCTCAGGCTTTTCACACCAGTGCTCTGCCAACTGGACAACACCCATGAACACTTAATTCTCCCACGTATTGCCACTCTCCACCACTGTATGGGGACATATCTATGCCCTCTGCACCACAGCGATGGCTTGCCCAGGATGCACTGGTTATATACACTATATACACTGGTTTTGACCGTTTTCACCTTTTTTTCTAGAAAGACATGGAAATAAGAAAATATTAAACATACAGATTATTAGTATCGTGAGAGTATATAGAATATAGATGTCATCTCATGTCATCCCTCATGTTATGAGGAACCCATTTAATAACATCTCTCAAACATACCTGTAATCTTTTCTATCTCATTAACCCAACCTGGCTCAACTCTCTTACTTCCAAGTTACTTTGCTTCCTCCCACCCCTCACTTCTCTTTTGTTCTTTGCGCATTACTTTGCTTGCTCTGTTCAACTGTCGCAACATTGCCTTCTTACCCTTTGTCAACACACTCTTCCATTGACCTCAATTATGCATACAAAAAGGGTCAAAGGTAGATGTTTTTTAAAATATTAGAAGTTATGGCAGTGAGTCAACAATTTGACAGACTGTAATGAAGAACCGTTGGGAGCAAAGCGGCATAACGGACTTGGCGGTATTGTTGAAAGCTTGAAGATAAGTTTACCAGAAATGGCTTAATTAAATTAATGCATGCAACCGAAGACTGAAACAGAAAGCAAAATGACTTGGATTACTGAGGGCTGAGTTTTGCAAAATACTGAAAGGCCACCAACCTGTTTCCATTGACTTAGCATAGTTGTCGATCGTATATCTTGGCTTCCTAATAAGTTAGAATACCACTGAGCCTTTGCCTCCAGTACCATCCAGAAGTGCAAAGTAAAATGTAGAAACCATGGCTCATGGTAGAGAACATTACTCTGTCTGGTTTGGCCTTGCATCAGTCCCATCTAAACTCCTCGCTCACTATGTCACAAACTCAGGTTCAAATCACATTTGCCATACGTATTTGCCAGTTACCAATAATGTCCTTGTGATTCATGGAAATACAACATAATATATTTTCTCTTGTAAGGAACATCAACAAAGGAGGGAGGCCATGAGGCCTATCAAAACCTGTGCTGTGCTGTAGTTGCCAACTTATGGTAGTTTGTTCTGTCCTTTTAAATGCTGAGCATCAAGCAAGGAAGCAGCACGTTTTGTCGTTGGTATAACTTGGCCTGGGTTCAAATTGCCGACCTACCAGACTCAGAGCAGACGCTCTACACTTTAAACCACCAAGTCTGGTAGGAAATACATTGATGTCTCTGTGATTTACGTTGAGCTCTTCCATGAGCCTTGCACCAATGTAAACTGATAAATTTACTAAACTATCTTGATTTTAAAAATACAGTTGTAAATTCACACACACGTATGCACTCGCATGCGTGCACACACACAATATTAATAAATGAACAACTATATAATACGATGCTTGTTCGTTAATCTGTCCATCCCTGTGTAACATTCCATTCCACCCATTGGTTGGACAGCTTGCCTGACTCCACTCACAATTTCAAACTGAAAATGGCTGCCATGTTGGTGCAATGCAAAGCCAAAGACATCTTCGGTGCCGTCATATTAACAATCGCCATGCCCTCCCAATAAGTTTTCCCTTCAGTTTAAAACGACTAAAGCGACTGTTAAAAAGATGACCAAATATCGAATGGTTGGAGCCGATATGGGTCATGTGCCTTGTGCAGGCCACAGTAAGTTTAGGCCTCGTACTTCAGTCCTTAGGCCTCTGGTGTCAGCCGATGGACCAGTGCAATTGGAATTTGTCCGAGCTATATAATCATGGTCTAACAAACACAACAACATGCATTTTAAGGCCATTTTCCCTGCTAGAGCGGGGGTTAGCCTTGCGGTCCCCATGACAATCTTCTCCATCTTGCCCTATTTTCTGCATCTCTCCTTGTTAACCCCCTTGCCCGCATTTCTTCTTCCACCATCTTTAGCCAAGTCTTTCTCGGTCTTCCCCGTCCTCTACTTCCTTTTACATTCATTTCCATCACTCTTCTCAACCAGTCACTTTCATCCTTCCTCAACACATGACCAAACCATCTCAACCTGTTCCTCTTCACAGCATCAATCACAGGCTCTATTCCCATCATCTTTCGCAATTCATCATTTGTCTTCCTCTCTCTCAACTATACTCCTCACATACAACAAACCATTCGCATTTCCACCCTTTCCAGCCTTCGTTGCTGCTCTACGTTCATTACCCATGTCTCGCTCCCATAACTCATAACACTTCTCACACATGCAGCATACACCTTTCCCTTCAGCTTCAACGACACTCCCCTCCTCATCAGCACGCCACTCAGTTCCCGAAACTTCTTCCATGCACATCTCACTCTGGCAACCGTTGCTGAGTCTGATCCACCTTCTCCATTCAGCATGTCTCCGAGGTAGCAAAATGTTTTCACAATTTCACAATAATCATGGTCGATTATATGTATATGCACATAGGCAGTAGGCATGCTTTTGCTTCACACCCAAGTTATTTATTATTCTCTGAACGATCGAGGCAGGAGTCTGTTGCCTATACACCGCCCAAATAACTATGGCATTCTCTTGAGCAAGAACTTTTACTGTGGTGGTTCCATGGGTCCTCACCATTATTTTTCACTATTTTCTTTTAAATAACAACCAGGTACCATAAAACCCTTGTCATTACAAAGATATTCGGTCAGGGAGTTGTGGGAATCTTGTGAGATTGTAAAAGAAATAAAATCAGTCATTATTTACTTTTAACCGATGCATCAGAAAGAAGATAATTGGTTTAGGGTCATTTATTTGCACAATTGAGCTGCTAATGGTCACTTGAGAATTTCATTTCCACTGGTTTTCCGCATATCTCTCGGGATTGTGAGTTGGACAGGTGACCGTCATGGGCCATGACATGTAGGAGTCATGCTGTTGCTGTTTGATCATGGTTTCTGTGACGTCGGCATAATGACTACGTGGATAGAGGAGTAGGAAAAGTTAAATATTCCACTATTTAAATGATGTCATGAATAAATATGAAATGATCGATGTAAGAATGCCCTTTTGCTTGGAATGGCGAAGGGGAGGTGAGAGAGTTGGGTTTCGGAAAGGGGTGGGGGGGGGGGGGGGGGGTGAGCAAACATGGGACAAAGTTCGGAGAGGTTGGGGAGTTGTGATGCAGGACCGTCGGGCGGGAGGGGGGGTGAGGGGGGAAAGGAGGTGGTGCGGTGGTTTGAAGGCATGGAATGGGGAGGAGATTGAATCTTTCGGGTTGGAAAGTGGAGGGTGAGAACTTGGGATGAGGGGAGGGAGTGAGGGGGAGGTTGATGACTTGGAGTCTGGGAGGGAGAGCGGGAGAGTTCAGGACTTTAAGTCGCATTTTACATTATGCGGATGTTTCTGCAGGTCCCTACTACTAAAGAAAACAGTGGATTGAATACTTGGCAAGTACATTCAGACAAATAAGGACAAAACTTCCAAAAAAGCAAGTGAACAGTCCATTTCTCGTGTCTCATTGGTGTCCAAAATGAGCCACTCAAGCAAAAAAGTGAATTCAAATTTGGAAAGCATCAACTAAAATGAATCAACAATTCAGGGAGAAATATCCATAAACCAATACAAAGGGAGAGCAATTGTGATTAGTTGAAAAGAATGAGCAGTAAAAGTGAAACTGTTTGTAGAAAAAAGAAAATGTAAAAAGGAATGAGAAGAGGGAAATTAACTTGATGATTTGAAACACCAAAATAATTTGGCTTCTTCAAATAGAATCAATTGTAAGAACAAAGTTACATCAGAAGCAGACGCCAATAAGTTGTGGTTAGTTAAACGTTAGCAGAGTAAATTAGTTTATTGGAAATGATCCTTATTTAATTTTTCTTATTTCCAACAAGAGAACAATATATGGACACCAACTCTGTGTCTGTGTAAGAGGACCTGGAGACATATTGCTAGAATCCATCGAGGCCCAGGGACTGAGCTCCGAAAACTGCCGAAGGGATATGGAATGTCCCATTTGTGTTTACTTGAACTTGGCTCAGGTTGGAGCGAGGGTGTGGCCAGCTCCTTAACATCCACAATGTTCCAGGGGAGTGTAGGCTTAGGTTGTGCATGATGTAGGAGAAGATTGGCCCGGGGTACATTGCTGGCTCTGTCTGCTGTCAACCATTTCTGAGGGGGCACACTTGGGGGTTACTGTAACACTAGTCGACAAGAAAATATTGAACCCCCAGGGGTGGAGCAGTGTTTCGTAGGAGTTTGGCTAAAGAGTGAGAACATTGCAAGCTGTTCTGCGCCTGTGTAAGCTGAAACTGCTTTCTTAGCTCAAAGTTTGCTTGCTGTTTTACCTTTTACTCTCTTTGTTCTGTTCACTTTGTTTCATTGGTGTCCTTTATGAAAGTTACAAAATAACATCAGCTAACAGGCCTCGGGTTAAAAGTGACTCGTCATGAGATATTCCTATGATTCTCAAGAATCTCATTATGTTTTATGGATATCTAGATTCTAGAACATTTAAAGTTACCTTTCCCTAATAAGGTTGGACCTGGGCATTTGTGAATAGTTTTCAATGCACACAAATCCCAGTTTTTGCGTATGTGGCAGAGACGGATGGTGTATTTCATGCACAGACCACATATCCTGGATTCAGCATATAATATAGCAAACTATTACAGTAATACAATTCCCCCATGCACAAAAGGTATCAAAACAACGATATGTGTGATATCTTTCTATATACTGGCTACCGAGGAGGCCTCCACTCGTTCATGCAATATTGCTACTGTCGGAGTAGGTTTGGGAGGATTAGGCAGAGAACTGGCAAGCATGATTGAGAGTACGACCCTGAGAATCACAAGTATCTCTCAGCAGTAAGACGGAAGCACAGCGTTCCTGTCTATCATCACAGGCAAGTTGAACACTTCATGATCTATTAGTGATTCTTATCTGAACATGTCGCTTTCCCCTTTACCATAATCAGTAACTTACCCGTACTCAGCTCAGCAGGCTGACAGAAACTTACAACTTTTGTATTCATTATAATTAGATTGTCTCTTATCGTCCCCAAATCCAAGCTTTCAACTCGCTGGCAATTTAGAAATATATTATTGTGTCTGTCCATATTGCTCTTTCCTCAAGTGTTTCAAAGGACTAGCGCATGACCATGTCATCCTCCATATCTGGTCTTTATTATCTTTTCCCTGCCCCATCTTCACCCTGCCCCTTATTTTCCTGCAATTTCCTTTCGTTAGCTGATTTTTATCCTCTGCAATGTACATCCTGTGTCCGCCTGTTTTGCATTTTGCCATTGTCAATATGTTTACATGTATCTTCATACTTTATCCAGCTCTTCAAATCAGTCTTATTCTCCATATAAAAAAGCATGTTCAATGGTTGTTCATATGACGAAAGATCAGGATCATACCAAAAAGGTGAAGATGTGAGCACATTCTCCATTAGAGCATACATTTGGATATTGTCTTCATGGATGTCCATCAGGTATGTCTGATGTGCTGAACAACCATTGGGCATAAGCATTGGAAACTATCAGTGCTGGAGATTGTGATCATCAATTTTTGTTATCATGTGACTTTTGCATGCTCCTGTCTTCTTCACTATAAATATACTTTCCTTACCTCCTATTCCACACATGTTGCAATATCCTGAATGAAAAGTTTGTGAATGGGGAAATTTCAACATTTTAAAGTATTGTTACGGATACGGAGTACGGCTCTTCCCTCTTAGCAAGGGGTGGTTAGTCCCTTGTCTTGTTAAGCTGACCGTCTCCGCTCCTGGCACTTGTAACGCTATCCCGCAGGATGGAACGGATCAGGGTTATGGGTCCAGGGTTTATCCCGAATACCTTTATCCGTCCCTCCGCAGACTAGGGAGACAAGTACCGCTCAAACCCCGGTTTGGATGGTCTAGTTAGTTGCCGAGCGGTTTTTAGCAACCCAAAGTTCGAGTCATTAGCCTTCACTAAACCCGATCCTGAACATTGGCCGAATCGCGCCACATACACTCAATATTGAAACCACTAAAGCGACCGAACGAGAATGAAGAAGAAGAAGAAGTACAGAGGAATAACAGGATTTATTAATTATTTACACAAGCCAAAGCAAAGAGAGCAGTCAAGGTTATATACAGGGAAATGGAAGGAGCAGGAGACACAGTGAAATCATTAGCTTACCTATACAAGCTTAATTAATAAACCCCAGGACAACGTGGAAGACGGACGAACATTCACACTTACACGGGAAATGCAGGCAGGAATGAATGGCTTGGAGATGGATGGCTTTGAGAGGCAAGGAAGGTTCAACGGGGACTGGGCACGGTCGGGCCGGAAGGCACCGCCGTCAAGAAGCCGAGCCGTGGTCGTGCGAACTCCCGCGGTCCCAAACTGCGCGGGCGAAGTTCCTTTGTCCGCACTGCTGCTTCGCATGCTCCTTGCGTTGCCTCGGTCCGTTTCTCCTGCAGCGCGGCATGTGTCATGGCGGCTTGGTCACACCTGCTCATCTCCTGGACTCAGAACTCATCTCTCCTCTCAGCTCATCTGTCGTGGGGAGCGTCCCACTGCGGGTTATATAGGCCCCGCCCTTCAACCTTTGCAAACCTCCCCCAAGTGTTCTCTCTCCGCCCTCTCAAGCCAAACCCCTCGTTCTGGGTTGGTTGAGCGGGGCCGACTCACTCCTCCCCTCTATGACGAGGTGGAGACCCGCCTTTCTTCTTCGTGGTTACCTCGTGCGTAATGGAGTCAAATGCAGCAAACCTGGAAAACCTGGCAAACCTGGCACTTGGAAGATGCCATGGGGCGTCGGAGGGACCTACTCTTATTTAATTCGGTGCAATGAAGAGTCAAACTATTGGGAAACACATCCTTAACCTACATAGAATAAGGGACTAACTATTTAAAAGGATATATGGTGTCCTGTGTGTAGGTTTATGGAATTAACTAAGAGGACGAGCTTCGACCTTTCTTTACATTACGGAGGGTGCCATTTACACACAACAAAACCATAATTCTCACATTCTTTACATTTTCTCAAATTCGTTACACTTCTCAAATTCGTTACAGTATTATGTATAAAGTATTATGTATGTGTATTATGGTGGTGGTTGTTCTTGTTTGTTGTTTCATACATGATCTTACAGGTGATGACAGCTATCTGATTAAGAGGAAAAGCAGACTCTCTGCAAAAATAATAGTAAACAGTAAGATTATAAAGATTACATTTTTAAAGTAGTATAAAAATCCTTAACGGTTTCCTTTTCTCAACCCTGAAGCATCATTTATGATGAAGTTGTAGTGAACCTTCAACCTTAACCTCAACATCAATGAGGGATGGTGTCCAGCCAAAGGTCATTGTCTCCAGCAATCAATAAGCTGGAGGAATTCCTCAGATCTTTCATCCACCTGAATTTGCCGAGATATAATGAAAAGTAACATTTTTATACATTAGGGGAACTTTCTGTCAAAACTTTACAGCCAATGTTGAACACGTGTTCTTACGTTAAACTTTCTGTGAATTCAATAACAATTTAGGTTTTGCGTCAAATTAAACTACAAATGTACAATTCATTGGTACAAATAAGGGAGTATGGTGTCCTTTGGAATTGTGAAGGGCACGTTCCGTGAAAAAAAACAATAATGGACCATTATTGTATTATATAGTTTTGTAAGAAATATTAACCAATAAATATTAACCAACAACTTGGAGTATGTCTATCAATCCTGACAAATCTCACTCTCGCCATTTCTCTCCGAAAGGACCGTCTGGCACACCACCTTCCCGCCACTCCGCAGAATCCCCTCCTGCCCCCTATCTACTTTCTTAACAATCCTCTAGAGGACGTTCACTCATTCGAACTCCTGGATCTCACTGTCAGCCATGAATGATCTTTCTTTGGCAAACCACATTTCAAAATTGGCATCCAAAGCCAGTCGCCGACTGTGCATCCTTCCTCGTACAAAGTCCTTCCTTGGCACACCTGAACTCTTATTCACCAACAAGACTTTAATCCGCAACTTGATAGAGTACTGCTCTCCCATCTGGGCTGGCTTCCCTGCCTCACATCTTGCTCAGCTTGACGCCATGAAAACCAAGGCTTTCAAGATTATTGGAATCTCCTGCACTGAGGCTGACTCTGTGGGCCTATCACTTCACCATCATAGCCAGGTTAGTGGTCTCTCTGTCTTTTCCCACCTCCTTTCTTCTCTTGCACCAAGTGTTCTTTGGGTGTTCTGTTCCCCTACCCTCTCAGATTTCTGCAAGGTACACACGTCCACTGTCAATCCCCTTCTGGTGAAACTGCCGCCCCATTCCTCCCACATCCATTGTTTGTCCAAGTCTTCCTCTATCTTGGCCTTCAATTCTACATTTGGAGTTTCCCCCTCTCTCTACCATTCCTTTTGCGTGTGTCTCTATTGTTCCTTGGGCGTCCTTTTACGTCCTGATCCGTTTAGTGTACTAGGTCTTCCATGAGCCTCGACTATGTGTACAATTTTATTTATTTATTATTGACTTGTTTGAATTTTCATCAAATGCTTTTTTCAGTTTTCAAAGTTATCAGTGTTTTATTAAAGTCTAGTTTTCACAGTTACAGTTATCCAAGACTATTTATGAAGAAACATTGTTCCCAAGACGATGTACAAATGTAGTAAAATCTTCCCAAAAGAAAATGAAACGAACGAGAATAAAGCTGACCTCAAGACTATTGATTTCACAGGTATTTTAATATTTCAGTGACATTTCTGATCGGTATTTATAGATCCCCAAGTTGATGTTGCTTTTCTGCACAACGACTGAAGTTTTATGGAGAATATTCTTTCTGCTTCTCACACATATTATTATTTACATGTCTTGGACAAGTATGAATACCGGAGAGTGAAGTCATATCTATTGTTGGGAAATATGGACTCCAAGGAATTTGTAACAATAAGAATAAAACTTTTAAATATATGTTGTTATGCTTTAAATGTCACATATTATGCATTTCGGACTCTTTTCTTTTTCTGGAAATTGATTGGAGTCGGCATTATGAAAATATTTACACTTAATAAATTGCAATTCCACAAGTAACATTCTTCTCATTCTGTGAACCAACCACCCTGGTGATGCCATCATTGTCTTTGTCAGAAACCACATCTACTACAGCTCATGCTCTCTGCGAACTCCTCCTAACCCTCTGGAATATCTCGAGGTCCTCCTCCGCCTCCATGTGCACTCTCCATTTGTTTGAGTTGTGCACTCATCCTCTCCCTCTGTGAAGACTCGATATATATTCCTCACTTTCTTTCAACATGAACCTGCCAATAAAATGCACCCCATCACTCTTTTCTTTATACGTGATGAAGTCAACTGCTGTCATTGTAGCTGGCTGGGTATCCAAAATGCTCAATCAACTCACAGCACTGCTGCCAAAGGCATATGTGGGCATCAGACCTAAAATTCTCAGAGATCAGCGTTTGGCTTGTTTTTGGGAAACACATGACCATGTTGAAATCAGATTTCGTGGAAGATTTATGAAAATTAACCCAAGTACGATATGCTCGATGATTTATCAATCTGAAAGAGGTTTTCCAATGTGATGCAAATTTATACTCAGAAATGACACATTTTGTGACAAGTCCTTTAAGAGTTGTTTTGGGTGTAGAATAGTTTGGGTATTACAAGGCATCAACAGACACAGTTTGTCTATGTTAAAGCTCGTTGGAATTGTGAATTTACTTATGAAGGGTCCATAATATGCAACTGTCGAAATGACGTAATCTGCCCCAGAATGCTACGTGCGCATGTGCAGAAATGTAAATATATGGTTTATTTTGGTCCGGGGCTACAAGAAAAATTATGCCATGTTTTGCATCTATTTCTAAAAGAAGAAGCATGTGTGTGTTTTTTATATATCAACTTTGACCGCTAACTTGTATTAACAGGAAATGATGGGAACTTGACACCTCTCATCCACGGATATCTTGCAACCCTATTTGTGAACGTCTGTTTGTTCGGTTGTGCTTCATGGACAACCTAAGGAAGTGACTTATAGAGGGAAGAGGGGAATCCATGGGGGGTAACTTTTCACGACAAAAACATGGGCGCATCAGATTTAGACTAGGGGCGTGCCCAAGGGGCGTGGCTTCCTCCGACTATAAAAAACCCACTACACACACGTGACTGACTATATTTTCCGGGCACGCCGGGTAACTCTGCTAGTTTCTCATATTTCCTATATTTCCGTGAGTCCGATTTGCATTCAGGAACAGAAAACCTCTTTGGAATTGTCACTCTTTCGTGTAAATGATGAAAAATATTTTGAAAAGATGATTTGAATTACAGATTTTGCACTAGCAACGGCAGGTTAAAAGTGCCCGGCGAGCAGAACCGAGTCACTGAAAACATACACAGCGCATGCGCAAAAGGCATCGTTTAGCATTCATTAGTCATTTCGAAAGTTGTCGATTTACTTAGTCTCTGTTAATGAAGGAGGGTGTGGCTCAGATAATTTCACATCGATGAAATGGGGAATCAAGCATCGGTGGTCTGAACTAAAATTAATCAAGAAGCTGGAGCCACCTTTGTGTTTTACATATTTTAAAATGACTTGTACAACATACATTTTTGAATATACAAAATTTTCAGGTTGACATGTACTTTATCTACTTATTCACAATGATATCTTAACTCCAAAGGATTAGCTCCTGATTCCATCTAGAAGGTCCTTTGCTGAAAGGGAAGTACAATGAATAACGACTTTGGCTGTTGATATCATTAATTTGTAAATATACGATAACCTCTGATATTGTTCAAACATTTTTGGCTATCTATTTTTTTGCACTTTAATATATGGAAAGAGCTTGAAACGTTTTTGATGCAAAGTGCAGATGCAAAGATAAAATGGTTACTCAATGGGCTGCCCAAAATACCAAGGGCCTATATATTACGTTGTGGTCCATACCTCATCTTACACCCATATATGTAGCCTTGCTACTGAGCCACAGTATGCATCCACAATCCCACCAATTAGTTATGGTCTACCTTTGAAGTCTCACTTGAAGCACATGATCTAAATTGTAGCCCTGCTTCTCAGCCATGGTCTCTATTTCCCTAACCTAACAACCCTAACCCTAACCAATGAGAAGGTCTCTATTTTTTGGTCTGATTATTATAGATCAGACATTAGACCCAGATTAGGCTGTTTTTGGTCCTTTTGAAACTAGAACTCGTGGGCAAACCAATTTGGCCAGGCTCCCCCAAATAGTTTTAAAATGTATCAAGCAAGCCCGATGTCTTTAATATTTTAAATCGATTTCGATATATTTCCCTATTTCTGCCTATATATTGGGCTAAAGATGGTGGAAGAAGAAATGCGGGCAAGGGGGTTAACAAGGAGAGATGCAGAAAATAGGGCAAAATGGAGAAGATTGTCATGGGGACCGCAAGGCTAACCCCCACTCTCGCAGGGTAAATGGCCTTAAAATGCATGTTGTTGTTGTTGTTGTTGCCTATATATTGAGCAGCATCAGTTTACTCAGCCGATCTTGCACCACAGTTGAGTGTAGATCAGAGCTTGGAATTCACGTCATATGGCTGAATGACCTTTCATCATTCGAGTTTACACTGTCATTCTTTTCAATTATTGGTGCACATGGTTGAGAGCATCATGTACAGTGGCGTTGCTCTTGTTGGACATCTCCAATTTTTATGTTGTCCGATTTGTTGGTATACCTTGTATGAATGTGCACTTTTCACACTTATCCAAGCCAAATTCCACTTGAATGTTGTCATAGTATTTCCAATTTGGTGTTTTTATTTTTTGGATTCTCTTCGTTAGTTTTGGCCTTCGATTCCCCATAATAAATTGCTGTATTTGTCCAGTTGCTTTTCTCAGTTGTTCCCTTTGTGCCTCTAGCCTCCGTTTCCATGATGGTGCCTGGTCTCTGACTGTATGGGATGATTTGCTCTTCTTGCAGTGTTGTTTTCTTGTTATTTCTTTTTTCTTGTATGAGCAATGCCACTGCAAAGCTCATGATGTGCCTTTAATGGGGATGACTTTGGTACCAATCTCTTGGGTGCTTTATTGGATCTTCCAACGAGTATTATTGTTCATCAGTTGTATTCTATCTTGTATAGTTGTGGTCTTTCCCCGAATGGTTGTGTGTGTGTGTGTGTGTGTGTGTGTGTGTGTGTTGGTTATTATATCCACATGCGGGTTGTAGAATATAGAACCGAGTCCTTCCAGGTCTCAAAGTATCCACCTCAGTTTCGTTAAGGGTAGTCACAATTCATGGACCAAGCTGTGAAATTTTGTCCGTCTCAAAGTTTTGTTCCTCAACCAACCAACCAGCCTCATAATAAACACTGGTCAAAACAATAACCATAAAGACTTCCATTTCTCTTCCACTCTCAGTCACTACCGTACCATTTTTGGGCAGAAAGGACCACCACATGCTCAACTTCCACCTACACCGTTTGACCAACCTTCATAAACTTCCTCCAAATCCAAAGTGAGCCTTTCAAGGCAACCTGGGTCACGCTCTCACAAATCCTCTTTCTTTCTGTTCCACACACTCTAATTCGAGCAGGAAATGAATCAAAGGAACTGCCAATGTACCCGCTACACCCCACCTCAAATGTCTGACAAGAAACTCGCCAACCCTTCTCCCGACACTCCACCTCCAGCTCGCTATACTTTCCTCTCTTCCTCTCGTGCACCTCCTCCATGTTCTCTTCCCACGGTACAGACAATTCCCCTAAGCTGACCTGCCTGTTGCACCTGACCAGATGACAATGTCAGACCTCAACCTTGTCACGCATATCTCTTCCGGGAGTACTAATTGCGGCTTTAGGTCTGCCACCACCTGCCAATC
Organism: Myxine glutinosa; assembly: GCF_964187855.1. Taxonomy (NCBI): domain Eukaryota; kingdom Metazoa; phylum Chordata; class Myxini; order Myxiniformes; family Myxinidae; genus Myxine; species Myxine glutinosa. The sequence continues at coordinate 86,904,360 of NC_136266.1, forward strand.
ACAAGCATTTGACAGACCTCTTGCCTTCCACCTCCTCCTCCTCCTCCTCCTATTTCCACTTCTTACCAGTTGGCCCTCTTTGGCAAACCACACCTCCCTCCCATCGGCCTCATTCTCCACTCCCCTCTCTCTCGATCTCATCACCTCTTGTTACACCATCTCCACTACCTCCAATGTCCTTTTTTCCTGATTGTGCCCTAAGCCTAACCCTACCAACTTGGTGCAATAGCCGCCATATGTATCGTCCTGCTACCATTGGTACTGCACATGCACTCAGTGCATGCTTCATTGTTCCCAGACCTCCACACTAAGAGCAGTTGTCCTCCTGCAACAACTCCCACACCCTCAAGTTTGCTGGGGATGGAAGTACATCATACGTTGGCCACAACAGGAAATTCAACAGTATCGGCTCCATTCTCCAATTCCCTTGCCACTTCAACTTCCTCACCTGCACACCTTCACACCGAGTCCTAGCTACTTGCTGTGCCTGTCCGAATACTTTCACATATCTCCTCTCCTCCTCCTTTCTTCTCACCTCCCTCTCAAACCATCTTCCTCCTTTCTTTCACACATGCCTTTCTCCATATATCATGCTTCATCCACCACACACCCTGCTTCTCATGCTGTACCATTCCCACGACCTCCTCCTGCTGCAACCGCTCCTCCATCTCATCCACCTCTGCTCTTGGATTCCATTTCCGACTTCCCTTCTTCTCTGGGAGAGCATTCTTCACCAATGGATCACTCGAACTCCCACAATCTTGCACCATCATGAACTCCCAAACACTCACCACCTTACACTCCTCCGTTCGTGATGTTAAGGGAAACCGGAGTTTTCCACCCTGACCATAAAAAACAATATTCGTCAAACAGCGTGGTACTCCAAACCACCTCCTCGCAAACCCACTCACCACAACCTCCATCTCTGCATGCACAATCGCAATATCATAAACCATCAATGCCCACAATAATTGTGGCAGCAATCCACGCTGGCAAGCCCTGACCAGGGGCGTGTGTATATATATATATATATATATATATATATATATATATATATATATATATATATGTACGTATATATATGTATGTATATATATATATATATATATATATATATATATATATATATATATATATATATATATATACACGTGTGTGTGTGTGTGTGTGTGTGTGTGTGTGTGTGTGTGTGTGTGTGTGTGTTGGGTATTTATTTTAATTTTTTTTTGTATAGTGAATCGAGGCTCGTGAAAGAGCTAACATTTACTTCACAAACAAATCAACCAGACAAACAAAATATATAAAAAGAGGGAGCGGAAGACAAGAGAAAGGGAAACACACAAACACTTGAGAGCACACAACATTTAAGAGCAGGGAGATTTGTGGGAGGGAGAGGGCTTGGGGGGAGGAGGCGTGGGAAGGGGGGGGGGGGGTGGGAGAAGTATAAAACACAAGGACACCAAGGACTTCCAGGACAGAAGTTGGTATTTCAAAAAAGCGGATTTGGGGTGGAATTAGCGGGGGTAGAAAAGATCAAGGTTTTGGATGGGGGAAGATACGAGATGGTGGTGAACAGCTGTTTTAAAGACCTGGAGGGTGGAGTGGGATTGAAGACAGTGAGGGAGTTTGTTCCAGAGGCGGGAGAAAAGAGGAATGAAGGAGTGAAGGTGAGCAGAGAGTCTTGATTTTGGCAGTTTAACCATAAGAGGGTTGCAGGCAGATCTTGTGTGACCTGTAGGAATATTTGCGGGACAGAGCCCAGAGAGAGCTGGGGGGGGGGGGGGGCAAGGCCAGAGAGGAGTCGGTAGAAGACGGAAAGACCACCAACCTGCCTGCGGTGAGTGAGTGAGAGGCCCTTGGAGTTAGCTTCATCGCGGGAGATTCCAATGATTCTAAATGCTTTGGTTTCAACAGCGTGAAGACGAGCTAGGTGTGAGGCAGGAGCACCAGCCCAGAGGGGAGAGCAGTATTCCATTGAGCTGCGGATGAAAGCCTTGTATGTGGTGAGGAACTCAGGGGTGCCAAGGAAGGACTTCGCACGACGGAGGATGCCCAGTCGGCGATTGGCTTTGGAGGCCAGATTTGAAATGTGGTTTTCTCAGGAAAGATCATGGCAGATAGTGAGACCCAAAAGCTTGAGTGACAGAACTTCTTGGAGAGGATCATTCAGAAAGTGGATGGGAGGGTTGTCCATTCGGTCTTTTCGGAGAGACATCGTAAGAGTGTGAGATTTATCAGGATTGAAAGACATGTTCCACTTATTTGCCCAGTCTGTGATTTTGTCCAGGTCTGCAGAGAGTGAGGAGGCTGCAGACTGCCGATCTGAGGGATGAAGAATGGAGCGACAGAGAGTAGAGTCATCAGCAAAGAGATAGAGAGGATTTTCAAGAGAGTCAGAGAGATCATTGATGAAGACCAGAAAAAGCACAGGGCCCAGAACACTGCCTTGGGGAACTCCAGCCTGAACAGGAAGAGGAGATGAGAGAAACCCATTCAGGGCCACACGTTGACTATGACTAGAGTGGAAGTCCGCCAGCCATGCATGGAGATTTCCATGGATACCAAAAGAGGAGAGTTTGGTGAGCAGAGCAGGGTGCCAGACCGTATCGAAGGCACATGATATGTCAAGGGAGACAGCTCTAATTTCCTCTTTGGCATTGAGGACCTCCATCCATTGTTGAGAAAGCAGAAGCAGCATGTCCAGAGTAGAGTGACCAGGTCTGAAACCAAATTGATGATCAGAGATCAAGCCATTGGAGAAGAGGAAAGATATCATATCTGAAGCAATGATGGATTCCATGACTTTGCTGATAATTGGGAGAAGGCTGATTGGTCTGTAGTTGCTGGGATCTGTTTTTGCACCTTTTTGTGCAAAGCGGTGATGTTGGCAGATTTCCAAGCAGATGGCAGATGACCTTGAGTAAAAGAGAGGGTGAAGAGAACAGAGAGAGGGTGTGAAAGAGCGGAAAAACAGGATTTTAGGACCGGTGGGCTGATGCCGTCAGGTCCAGTTGCAGAATCAGAGTCGAGGGTTGACAGAAACTTTTCCACCTTGTCAGGAGGAAAGGACACAGAGTCCAGGAGCAGCTGGGTACGACTGGGTATGGTGGGTACAGAGAGGGATGGGTTTGGGACGCAAGATTTAGAGGCAAACACAGAGTTGAGGCATTCAGCTTTTTCACGTGCGGAGGCAACCGTGTAGCCATTTGAGGTGAGGGAGGGGATGGAGGGGGAACAAACACCAGAAACAGATTTGACCAGACGCGACCAGGTTTTGGAAGAGGGAGACAGATAAGAGAGTTCGGTCTTGAGAACGGAGAGATATTGTTTCCTGGCTCTCCTGAGGGTGGACACACACTTGTTTCGGGCTTTGTGAAAGGAAATGAGATTTCCTTCCGTTGGATTAAACGCTCCGCTTCCGCTTGGATGCCGATTCCCCTTCTCTCCCCATCTTGTCTACCGCTCCCCTTATTATATGTTTTATGTGTCTGTTTGATTTTTTTGTGTGATTAATGTTAGCTCTTTCACGAGCCTCGATCTTGTATGCAAAACAAACAAACATTAGGATTGATTATATACATGCATTTTCTCTACGCTATCAAAATTGAGGCCCTATCTGGGGAGCTGTACATTGTTGGGGTGTAGTACTGGTAAACAGGTGATTTTTTTTTTTTTTAGCTGAACAGTTTCCTTGTAGTCTTATAAACAAGAACCATGCTATTAGAGGTCATCGAAGTACCCCTAATTATTGTTGCAATTTACAAGAAATATAATATTTTGCATGAAATTTGTTATAACTTTAAATTTGCATCATTCTTTTGGGCTGAAATTTGGACAGGATATTCAGAATATCACTTCCTTTAAAATGATGAAGGCTTTTGTTTATGGGAGTAGCCATTGTGGATTTATTGAAGGACAACCAAGATTTATCTGGTAATTGGCATAATTAGCTAATTAGTGAACATTTGACATAATTTCACAAAATCCTCTCATCAGGTAGTAGAGTAACACATGTGTAATACATGTACCAAGTTTTGTGTGAAAAGAATGATAGGTGACATAGAAGATAGAAGTAGAAATGTGTTCTTTGTTTTTCCTTGTTTTTTATTGACGGTCTAATTTATGCAAATGATATGCATGTAATATGACAAAGAAGCGTTGAAACTGGTCTGAGTTAAAGCCAAGATGATATCTTTCAAGAAAAACTGAAAATTAGATATTAACTTGACTTTGTTTTTGTGTAAAGGCCTCTCAAAGGTACCTATGTAGTTTTCTCAATTTTTCACCAGTACTACACCCTTAAAATAGAAACATTATTATTAAAATAATTAATTGTTATTTATTTAAACATTGTTTTAATGCTCAGGGAGAAGTTTGTCCATGTATCACATGCAGGACAAGGACATTAGGAGATGTCAGTGTACTTTTACATGAATTGGGACCTCAGTAGACAATGGACAAACACAAATGGCATATATGGTATTTTAAGTTGTTCACTCATATATGAGGCTCATACCATGTCACAAGAACTGTGCTTTGCTTCGTGTTATATCTTTATTCTACTCTTCTGTAGGCCAAGAGGGAGAGCTTGGATGGTTATTAATTTTTAATAACTGCCAGAATTTAAATTATTATTATTGCTGCATTAGCATACTATTGTCACGAGATAAGTGGCAGATGGCTCGAGTCTAAGCTGATCTACACAGGGGGTTGTGGCAGGAGGAGGGGAGGGGGAGTGGTAATGAGATAGCATTACAGGATGAGGGATCACGTGTGGTGTTTGTGCCCTATCCCAAATCTTAAAATAAGTGTATATCCTGCTCAATACACCAAAATAGCACTAAGTTCTTGAGAACAATTTGCTAGTAGCTTATTGGATCGCATCGTGGTTATTTATTGGGAGACGACTGTGAATAAGCCTCCGCAAGAGGCAATCTTGGAGATGTCCTGTGGTGTGCAGTCACTTTGAGTCTGTGGGACACAGCCATTGTGTGCTGATGTGTGGCTTTCATTGGCGAGGGATTATTTTTAGACAAAACTTCGAGTGCATGTTCATCTGGCCCACTGAGGCAAATCGAAGGCCCATGCAGCGTGTTTGCATACAAATGAAGAACTATTATCCAGGTGGAGAATGATATTCCACACTTTGGCTTTATGTTTAACCCCATGCACTTCTCACGCAATAAGTTGTCTCATCAATTACTCCATATCTGAACTGTCTTCGATCTCTTTATGTGTGTCGGAGAACGTTTTGTGGCTTTGATGGCTTTCTGAAGATTCTTGGAAGATTTATCCTGAATGGATAGTACATTCGAGTCCTAAGACAAAGAGCATTCTGTGCGACAAATTCAGTACTACGCACATCAATGATAGTGACTGGTCACACGGGAGCACCACCAACAATTCAGTCTAATAGTAAAATAAATTTCCAGAAAGCAATCCAGAAATTCAGTGGGGAGAAAAATGAATAACTCCAGAACTTCATTCAGGATCCTCCAGGATCCATAAATCTGTGAGTGTGAACCCCTGGTCAATATAGATGTCAACAAGACTGAGAGTCTAACAATGGTGCAACCGGGCTTGGATCTGCTCAGTGCAGGATTTGCTGTGCCCTGTCATGTGACCAGATCCTCAGCTCTGATTGGTGGACGTTTGTGAGGGGCATACGTACATAGATACACTGGATGGACAGACAAACGCTGGTCCAGACGGCATTGCCCGACGGGATACACCGTGAAAATCGAGGGTTGGTTGTTCTTGTACAGGTAAAGCTGCAGTTTCCAGGTAAAGGGCAGGGGTGAGACAAGTGAAATGTCTGCTATAAACTGGAGAACTTGTGAAAAAACCTATTATGATGTCATCTGTATTGTTACGTATGAGGGGGTCCATAGCTAGTGGCGTATCGAGGAAAAATGCCGCTCAGGGCGAGATGTCAAATTGCCGCCCCATCGTAACTCACATGCTCAATTAAACACAAAGCCTAATGAAATAACTTTACATTACAAATCAAATTAAGTACAGTACATTTTCAAGTAAACGATTACACTTTTGTTTTCTGCATTTCTAAATGATCATTGGCCGATGAAGCGTACAGTTGTTGTGACTGTGTGGTTCGTGTCATCCTAGCCTTCAGTGAGGCAAACCCTTCTATCAGAGCTTCAACGTCAATTGACTCGGCTAGTTCATGCTCAATGGAGAGGATTGCCTTGATTACTGAGCCTAAAGTGGCTCATTGTGGATCTGAGGTAGGTCTTTTTCAGTTTCAGTTTAGACAAGCTCCTCTCACATGCTGCAACACTCACACTTATGGTGAGAAACGTCCTCAGTGTGATGAGAATGTTTGGGAAAGATTCCTCAAATCCCCACTTTACAACATATAGAAGGATTCCATATGCCTTCCAGTCCACCGTTTCCTTCCCAGTGGTTTCCTCATACATTTTGATGTGTCGACGAAGACGATGAATCTCCCTCTGTACCTCGCTGGCGATGATCTTGTCATACGTCTCTGCGAGATGATGGATTTTCATGGCAATGTCGCTGTCTTTGGATGAGTCCATCAGGTAACTGAGTGACGCGAGAAACCCAAACTTAATGTTCATGTTACTTGTCTGATAAGTGCGTCGGGACATTTTCTCGTGTAGCCGATCCAGAATTTCATATTGCTCCCGTTGAATCTCATCTTGTATTGAGAGACCTGCGTCCACAGTGTCTTCCCCTGGCATTCTCTTCCCCCTCCTTATTCGTTGCTCTGTAGAGATGCCCGTTTGCTTGCAGAAATCGGCAGCCATGATTTTCACTTCCAATATGATGTGATCCCGCTTATTTTGGAAAAATAAAATAAGGGCCCCCAACTTGGCAGCAGAGGCATCTAGCCTTAGCTCACCAATTTGGAGAATCTTTGCGAGTCATTGATCTCAGTTAGCACGGACTTCCAAAGGAATAGGTACACAGTGAAAATGGAGGTCATCATTCTTTTCAACAAAATAGCTGCATCTGACCATGTGTCCTGCGTCTCAGTGTTACTGTCAAGAAGCTGCTCCAGGACTCTGGATATGTCATGTAGGTTGGACCATACAGCATCGATTGCATCATGTTTGGAGCTCCATCGAGTCTCACAAAACTCGCTTCACTGTCTTTCATGGGAGAAAGTGCTTCAAGATTTTCCACTGGTGAATTGAGACAGAGAAAAACTGGTGAAGTTTCTCGATTGTTCCGAAAAAAAGTCATGGAGTTCACTGTAGTTGCAGCAAAGTGATTCCCAGCCAAATTAAGGGAATGATTGGTACAGGGAATGAAGACAGCCTTTGGATTGATATCGGTGATTCGCCATTTAACTCCACGGTGAACCCCCGCCATCGAAGCGGCATTGTCGTACCCTTGACCATGGAGGCCCATGACGTCAAGACCATCATCTTGCAGCTTGCTAACGATTTGTTATGTTAAATCTTCAGCCGTCTTGCCTTCCAGCTGCATGAAATCGATAAATGACTTCTTTACTTTCACTTCCCCATGTGAGATATGGACATATCTTCGGATCTGAGACATCTGATCAACGTGTGATTGATCTGGAGTACTATCCAAGATGAGAGCATAGTATTTTGCGGTTTTAACTTCCTCAATGATATTCGACTTGACCCGTCTACCCAGAAGTTGTATGAATTCATTTTGAATGGTGGGTGAGAGGTATGTGATGGTAGGGTGGGGAACAGCTTCAATGTTCATCAAATGCTCTCTCATTACTGGATCATATTTTCCGAACAGTTGCATCAAGGCCAGGAAATTCCTGGGGTTATTAGTCATTTCAGGTGAGAGACTTTCTCTATGCCCTCAAAAAGCGAGATTTGACCTGATAGGCACATGTTACCATCAATAATACGTTTGAGAATGGCGCGCCACTTTTCCGCATCGCTTTCAATCTGACGTTGGAAGTCATGATCTATTGTTGCTCCTCTTTCCAAGTGAATACACATCTCTTTCTACATCATGGATGCCTCATCATGGCCTGGACTTTGTTCATGCTCAGATACCCGAGGGTTTAACTTCCTCCACTTGTTACATCCCTCCTTCTTGGCAAAGGAGCTACTACTAGGGTTGAACAGACAGTCGCAGAAGCAATTGAGGGAGTTCAATGAAGGTGAATAAGAGCGCTCAATGCCGAAGGAGTTTTTTTCCATTCTCTAGCTTTTTGAAAAACCATTCCCCAGACTTAATTTTTGGGAAAAGGCCCATCCCTGTTCTGAATACCCAGAGGGCCTTTCATCACCAGATCCACTCTTATACTGTATGTTGAGAAATATAGTGTAGCCACATTGCCACATCACGAAATATATCAATCCAAATGGAATCTGGTTTAGGTAGATCTATAGCTCGACGTAGCTCATGCGGTTCATTTACCTCAGTGGGCTCCTACCCTGTTGTTTGTTTTTTGTTTGTTTTTAAATTCCAGGTAAGGTCTCCTCAGTCTCTGGTCCATGGTCAGACTTCTTCCCATCCACTCTGTCTGAAGCATGTCGAAACTTTCGTAAAGCAGCTTTGCATTTCTCGTTCTCTCGTTCTCTAGTTCTTGAGCATAACGAAGGCGCTTTTCGGCGGCCCCACCTAGATGTGATGTAACCCGCATGCTCATGGTAGAAAGGGTTCGTCTAAAGAAAGTAAAGATAAGAATAATTAATCAGTAATGTTGTGGTAGTAAAGTGAAAAGCAAATAAGAAATTGCTGTGATCATAACGTTTCCATATCTCCCATTAAAATTCCTTGAAAACAATATTAGAAAGTGAAAATTATGATTTTTATCAAAATAATTGAAGAAATTATGTAAAAAATTAATCTTTGATAAATAGTATAAAAATTGGCCCAAATAACTTCTTCAATAAGATGCCAGAAGTAGGCTATTCCAAAAGCAGAAATACAATGTCACTTCCTCGCATTAGCAGAAGAAGAAAAGAAAAAAGAGAAGAAAAATGGCTGCAGAAACAAGCTCAGCAAACTAACACTGCTAACCAAAGAGGGCAGCAGAGAGAGAACAAGAGGTTGTGAATGCGGTAAAGTTTACACTGGTGAAACAGGGAGGACTTTCACTATGAGACTGAAAGAACATCAAGCACAAAACAGCCGAGGTGAACGGAAAAAAATCAGCAATAGTCAATCATGCACAGACTAATTAATCATCGCATACTATGGACAGACAGCAAACTTCTCACATCCATCAACAACTGGCACACAAGGAGAATCAGAGAAGCTACATTTACATCACGTGATCAATAAAAAGGGCTTCCCATTTGCGATGTCTGTGTCTCCCTCATTAACAAGCAGACACCTACCAACATAGGTATCAACTCTGCAGACAATAATGGACAACGGACCATAATGAGCAAAACCACACTGGCCAATCAGCAACACACAATGAACAACCAATCAGCACCCCACAATAAACAGCCAATGGGGAGTGTGCGGTTCTTATAAACCCTGCTCCTATTTGTTCCAGTTACTTCCTCCTGTCGATGGGCGGAGCATGCTGCCCGAAACATTAAGGCCGACTTTCCTTTATTACCCTCGCAGGAGGAGAGGGCATTGCATTTGGGTCCGTTTGTCTGTTTGTCCGCACAGAATAAATATGATTTTCTCGGCAACCGTTGGTCCGATTGATAGGAAATTTCCATCATAGGTGCAACTCCACCTGTATAAATTTATAATGATAAGTATGACATCATAGGTCATGTGGTATGGGCGCCATCTTGGAAAAACCGAAAAACCTCTATATCAGGGAACGATCCGAACGATACCTCTATATCTCCGAAAGCGCTACATATAAAAAATTGAGACATGGCTCATTGCAAAGAACTCTCCATGGGGAATAAAATATGTTAATGATGATGTCATAGGTGCCTCTATTATGACGTCATAATTGGACAAGTACAAAACTTCATCCGATCAAGATGAAATTTCTTCAGCATCATCTAGGGATAAATTGGTGGGGGAAAAAAATGGCGTCATCGGTCACGTGGTTCGGCCGCCATATTTGTTTTTAACACAAAAGCCTTAAAGACCACTGAAAAACACATCCTGGCGAGGGTCTGCAATCTGTGATTGCTCTATCTTGTTTTATTTTGCTCTGCAGCTAGCTCTTTGAAGAGATTTCATGATTTTAAGAAAACACATAGCTCTTTTAAGTGCCAGCACATGGTGTAAACTGGAAAACCTTTTACTTTGTTATGCAGTGTGTGTGTATATATATATATATATATATATATATATATATTAGGGTGGTGCTCAAAATAAATTTTTTTAAATATTTACTGGCACATGGCTTTATGTTGTTCCTTTTGTTCCAAAATGAAAAGACACCAAATATGAAAGCAATCTGATTTTATTTAGGGGTGCCACATCAGCCTTCAAACTAAAGGTGTCTACAAAACTTTTCTATATATGGATCGAAAGCAAAACCAGAAGTTTGTTTTATGAAAATCCACCCTCCACTCACTTTCTTTGTATTCTAGCAAACACAAGTTACAATAGCTGCACAAATAGCACTATATTGCTATGAAAACTCAAATTCAATGATAACAATCCAAATGTTCAGTTCATAAAATGAAGAGACACCATATCACATAATATTAAAAAACCCAAATATAATGAGAAATGTAACTCCTATTTCTGGGCCTGTTTCACCACTGTTGCCTTCTTGGCATCGGGGTACATCTTCCTGTGAGCAGCAACAACTTGGAGCAGAGCTTGCTTTTGCTCTTCATCCTTTGTAAGGAGCTTATTGTAGTCTTGTATCAATGCGACACCCCTTTCTGCCCTGTCGTTCACCACGACTAAGCCACTGGCAGCTTTCTTTGTTTCCTGAAAGCTGGTTTCTTGCTCCCATGAACCAGGATCCTTATCCATCCAATCAGTTGGGGTCCCTAGGATGCTGAAGAAATGCTTGGTGTGTTTTGTTATGAGGCCAGCGATTGACAGGGCGGTTCCTCGTTTGATAGCTGGTCTCTTTGGAGAGGGGTTTTCACCGTCATTTTTCAATGCTTCAGTCATATTGATCTTGCTTTCTTTGTCAATTCTGGTGTCAAAGAATGCAAATGCCACTAGTACTGGGCTCATGTACCACGTGTGGCGGCCAAGTGCCTTCAAGGCTGCCTGAGCCATCCTCTGATTGATTTGTTCAAACTTTTCCAACTTCTTGAAGAGGTTAATGTCATTCAGGGGAGCCTCAATAGCTTGTGGAGCCCGAAACCAAGCCTGTACATACACAAGGCAGACAAAAATGTTGAAGGCTCGGAGTTCTCTCGCCTCTCGAAGTGTCAAGTGGAACTCTGACCGAAACATGAACACCTGTAGTGAATATAGTGCTTTTGCCATCCATCTGGCTCTGTGCATTACTCCTGGAGCCATGATCCGGATTCCACGAGGTGGGATTCCTCCCATGTAGATGACAGTCAGTTCTAGGAGTTCACGATAATCATCTCGTGGCTGCTGATCTTTCAAACACACAAGAACGTTTTTGCTTCCAACACAGTGTCTACAGATCCCATTGAAGCCTTCCTCTCTGAGAATTGATCGTGAAGAAACTTCCTGTCCTCTGGGTTGGTGATTATGGCCTCCGAATCTGCATGCCTAAGATCAAACGTCTTCTCCAAGGAGGCCTTGAAGGATGCTTCCTTTTTCTCTTGGGTCGCACCACCCCGCTTTGCACCTTTTTGGAGGCTCCTCCATTCTTCATATAGCCTCTCCAAACGATGGATGCAGTGCTGCTTCGTCGTTGTAGGTAGGTGAGCTTTTTCCCAGAACTTCACAACCTCTTCAATGGTGAGGGTTGCACTCTCCCGGGCAGTGCGATTCTCCTTCTTCAGGTGATGGAAAAACAGGACTAGAGATTGATGCACAGTCGGGAGCTTGGCACCTTTGATGGCATCTCCAGAAGTGGACCCAATGAGATACACATTATCCTGAGCCCGAGTTTTCAATGAAACACTGGTACTAGCACATGCCATATCTGAAAAATAAGCAAGAATGTGGGTAAAATCCTGTTAATTCTTACTCCACAGGGTCACTCTCTACAAAAGAGCCACAGTCAATAAGTTAGGCCTACATATTACACACTAAAAAAGCGTACCCCTGACCCCGGGAACCTGTACAAAACATGCATGAAAATTGCCCAGATAGTGATCATAGGAAGTCTCAAAACTGTATGTATAATATATTGTATATATATAATGTATAATGTGTATTTATCTATATTTATTATTTAATGTATATTTACTATATATTTATTTTTAATATTATATTTAATGTATATATATAATTATGTATTTATTTTGTGTATATACAGCCCAAAAAATGGGAATTCCTATTTTTGCATGGGGGAAAATTCATCACTGATGTGGCACCCCTAAATATTGTTACGGACGCGGTTTAGATGTTATTTACCGAGCGGTGGTATTGCCGCGACCTAACAGTTCCCCCGATTCTTCCCCAACTCACCCGATTCACCCAGACGTTGACCAAATCGCGCTATGCCAAATCAATGATGGAAAGGACACGACGACTGGGATAGATGAAACGACGCAAGGGGTACAGTTCTCAAGACCTCCGGAGGAGGATATAATTACAGTGGTGGAGAAAAGGGGTAGATTACACGGCAGAGTGAGGTAAAAGACACAGAAGAGATGGGCAATTAAATACAATCTTATCTATCCCCGGACAGACCACAGACAAACGGAACAAGGCTGACTTACACAGGGATTGATGGCAGGGAGGGACAGGTAGTGCGATGGCACAAGGTGCACCTTGGCTCGGGGACAGGATAAAGCACGGTCCAGTCCAGAAGATGCGGGGAGGCCTCACAGCGCTAGGAGGTGGTCTTGCTTGCTCCAAGCTCAGCGCGCATCTGACGTCACCTCCCTCTTCCTGCGCATGCTCAGCGGGGAGTGACACGCCCTCGGCTGGTTGGCTCCGCCCCACTGAGGCCGGTCCGCCGCTTCCATTGGGTGCGGGGGTTACCGGGCTCCGCCCTTGACGAGGAGCTGACAGGGAGCCCCTATTTGGTAACCCCGTCGAGCACATGTTCGATGGCGGCTCGTTGGGAAGGCCTGGTGACCTCCCAACACCCCCTACCAACCAAGCCGGAGTGAGGACGTGCACTTCCCGCGCCCGCCGCTGCCGTTGCTGTTGTTGTTGTTGTTGTTGTTGCTGAACTGTGAGGAAGAGCTGCGGGGAGGTATTGGGAGGTCCTAAACTTCCTAACGGTGCCATACAATCACATTCTGGTGCAACGAAGGGTCAGAATTAATGGAAACGAGTCCTTAACTGACCTAGACTAAGAATAACTAGCAAGATGTCCTATAGTTGTCTTACATGAGATGCGGTGAACCTGGGCACGACATTTAATGGGGGAAATAGGGGGAGGTCGGGTCTACAGAGTGTTATTTACAGAAAATGGGACTAGGGAATGGGGGATTGGGGATAGTTGGGAAGTATTGAGGAAATAGGGGAATATTTACAAGCGGATATGGATGGATGCAAATCCCATATCCGCAACATTGCACCCTTCTCTACCTCGGGGCGGCCCGACCCGATAAATTTTTACCTACTTTAGTGTGGCACTCAGATGTAGTTCCCTCTACTATTAACTCAACCCTGAGTGCGACAGTTTTACAGATGTTCACAAATGAGTAAATATGTCCCCCTGCGACGTTGCACCCTTCTCCTAACAGAACCACACCCACAGGATAACCAAATCGCGGAAAGCATCCTCAAACTAAACATACAGCCGGTAGGGAGCATCATTTATACAAGACTACACTGATATTTACACTACGATCCAGGACCTGTTCTTTGAGGAACACATGCAGATGTTATGCATAGGGAGAGCACGCATGCTAGTGTCAGGGAATTTGTACTGGGGGACTCACAGGACTCCAACGACCGGACACAGGTTACAAAGGTCTAGTTTATTAAACTGTATTCACTTCATCCAATTACCAAAATGATACCGCATAATATAATGGATCAGGTTAACTCTTTTCGCTGGTCCTTCTCGTTCATCCGACACTCCCGTTCGGTCAGCGCTTCACGTAGCAAGTCCTCTCGACTCCAGCCGCAGCTCCCGCTTATATGGACCAACTCGACTTAATCCTCTGTCCGCTGAACTCGTAATCTCTTCTCCGCTAATGTCCCGAGGTCATGCATCGCACCGAGTCCTGGCATCAGCTCGCTCCCCTCCTGCTGTGATCTCCATTTACACAGCAGGGGGGGGGGGGGTGCTCTAGCCTGGGGCCTTGACCAGGTGTTTCCAAAGGATTATCATGTTCATGCACATTCTGCTTCGTTACCAGATTTAATCAATGAGTTACCAGGGCCAATCAATACGTTACACTGAGTTACACTTCCACAATTCCCTCATCTTTTTGTTTTTGTTTATATTAACCATTAATCTAAACATCAATATAAGTAAACAATCAATCACTACTAGTAAACATCATTACAAGTATAAGTAAATAATCAATCACTTTGTAAACATCATTACAAGTATAAGTAAATAATCAATCACTTTGGTAATCAAATTCCCTTAGGCATACACCGTCATCCTGCAAGAATCACAAAACATTTCGTTGGTCATTGACTCCTTCCATATTGTTCAATCTATTGCATTTGCATCACAAATATATTTTCAAAACAACACTTCACCATCACCAAGATACAACAATTTCACTTCATTTTCAAGTTTTGTAAAGCATCTGCACCATCTGGCAAAAACGTTTGCCTCCACACAAATGTTAACTTTGTTTGAAAGGAAGGGCTGATCACTTGTGTTTGAATCCAGGTATGAAACATTTTCTCCTAATGTCTTCATAGCTCCTGCACTACTTCGTGTAGGATTTCGCTGTTGTGGTAACACTGCGGAGTCATAGACTGACCCTTCTCTCCATGTAGCATTCTTGCCACTTTTTTTGCTGTGAACCATAATGATTCCTTGAACAAGGCCTTCACCCAGTTGTAGTCGACTTGCCTCTTCCCTCATTGTGAGTGGGCAGCAAGTATTGGTGTGACGTTGATTGGCCAGCAAGATGTGGAACAGGGATGCCGGATGCATCCACACTGATGTTGGGACCATGGTGTTCAGGTCATTCATGGTCCTTACCAGGAGCAACCAGCAGAATCGTGCACAGCTGTTGTGACAAGGGCA
The DNA here is from genome assembly GCF_964187855.1 of Myxine glutinosa. NCBI lineage: Eukaryota > Metazoa > Chordata > Myxini > Myxiniformes > Myxinidae > Myxine > Myxine glutinosa. The sequence continues at coordinate 86,919,544 of NC_136266.1, forward strand.
CAGCCGTTTTTTGCAGCTCCATGCTGGTTCCCCGGACGTTGGTGAAGTAATAACATATGTCCCCGCATTTCACAGAGGTTGCAGGTAAAATGTCGTTGTCCTGCAACTTCTGATGTGGTGAATGTTCGAAGTCTTCGAACAAGAGTAAGTGATCGCCTTTCTTTCATATGTTGCAGTGTGATCCAGGCAAATGGTCACATAAATTTCCTTGGTGAAGGTAAGCATTCATCTCCAAGTTACACGGGAGAATGTCTTCATCATTCTTTGAGAAAGAGGGTGTATGCCACGATTAACTTCATTTTTTAGCCACAAATTTTCTTTCTTTCTTCTTCCCAATTCCGTTAGCAATCCCTCCAAAATGTGATCTCGTCTTATCCTTATGCTCAGTCATATCTGAATCTGCTTTCCGCACACACTGAATCAGATAGGGTACATCTTACCATGAAATCAGCATAATCATGTATATCTTCCGACAGTTTCACATTCAACAATTTGTTGTTTTTCCTTAACACAAAAAGTTATATTCATTTATATGCGTCACACAAATAATATTCAATCAGGTATGTATTTTATTACTAAACTAAGAATAGCATTGTATATGATTACAATCACAAACGGGAATACCTAATTCCCAACAACAATTTTCCCAAACCAACAAATTAAGCATAATGTATTATTACCATAATTCCTCTCCACTTTTTCTTTTCCCTCTTTTTTTTTTTTTTTTCCTAACAGTGTGTCACTCGTGGTGATATGAGTTCATTGATATTGTAATTGACACAACTCATAACATTGTCGTTATGCCATTATCTTAATTCTACTGTTTATGTCGCCATAAAAGTCTTCCTTTTCTGGTTCCACATTTCTTTCCTCATTTGTCACTTCATGTGTTATCATCGTGTTGTTGGTTACCTTATTCAAACACACCGTCACTAAGGCTTTCAAGCAAGCCACCACTAAAACAATTGCCAATATAACTACTAAACCAACAAACAAGTCTGCTACTCCTTGTATATATTCATATCTATGACATAGTTATATGTCGATGACATTTAACATTATATACCAAACTAACAAGCTTCCTAAAAGGTAAATAAAGAAAATCCCTTAATATGTAACATAATCAGATTATTTGTCTTACCCTGATCCCCCTATCTCCCGGGGTTGAACTCAATCCCCTGATCATGAGTGTAGTTGTGATACATTTTTTCACTCATGCTGTATTAATATCAGCAGGTAATTGTATGTCATGTAGGCAAATAAATGTCACTATTCCAAGTAGGAATATCACATGTTGAAAATGTAATGTTTATCAATGCAAGGGGTGTTAAAATGTAATTCAAATGACTGTAAATCATGACTATCATTTTTCTACCACTGAATGTTCTGCTGGGCTGCTAGGTGCAGCCTCATTTTCTGTGGGATCGTCCACCTTAGCCCCATGTGCTTGCTTGCAATGAGAGGCATGAATCCAACTTTCTATTTTGGGTCCATATTTGTTTCTATTCTTATCAATCTCCTATGGTTTATCAATTCGTTCCAAGATACCGCAACCAAAGGTTTTAACCAAAGCTCTACCAAACTATTTCCAATGTGAACAAAAAATGCCAGTGAAACAATGATTCGAAGGATTAACTTCAAGGGGTCAATAAATTTATTCTATAGCCAGATCTAATTTTCCCATCCAATAGTTTGCCTTGCCACATGTCATATTATAACACCTTAATAAACCTTCGAAAAAATGTTTCCCATCTCAACAAATTTCCTTTTTTACAAATAGCCATGTGTAACTTACGTATTTAACTACAATTTCCTCTCAATTTGTTTGGCCTAACTGGCCGCAAAAGTGGCTGCCAGCATGCAGTACCGTTTTTATCTACCAAGGAAGTGTTCCACACAAGACCTCTACCAAAATGTTGTTTGTAAAAACAAATCTGGGATTTCTGATGACATGGATGCACACTCTCAGGACATTTTCAGGCTGCTGTTAACAATCCACTACGATAAATTAATTCCTTTACCCACAATCAAATAATTAGTACAAATTGAGGATATTATCCCTATCACATTCTTTTATAGATTCATTATGTTGGATCTAATTTTTTCCAATAATTTTCCACTGCTGTAAGGCGGAACAATAGCTCTCATAAGTCTTAGTAATATCGTACTTAATTTGCCCAGCAGAGAATAATTTATTTACTATCCTTTCTCATCTGTTAACCAGTGACTTTGTTTAAACTCCAGAACTGAAAAACCCACAATAGTTCAAACCAGCAAAATTTTCTTTACTCTTTTCCCATATCATCTATGCCTAAAACACATCCATACATACAGCACAATTTATATGCTGATAAAATTCAAGTTTATATATATAAAATCCATGAGCAGAGTATTCTGGGAAGTCAGTGTAAGACCTCTCCCAAATTTGGATGATTTTGTACTTCCTCATTTCCTTTTATGAAGCTCATATCCATAAATAGATGTTATTCTCATATACATTCTATCAAAAATGGAATCCCAAAATTACTCACAATTTTACTATTAATTAATGGCTGCTCATAACCCAGCACATCAAATTTTTTTTTTTATATTCCATTTCCCTTGACCAAAGAGATAATGTTCATAATCAAATTATATTTCTATTTTATTTTACGGATTCTCTGGATATTCAATCCCATCCACATATCCCAATCCCATCCACATATAACTATCCATTTCCAGACAGGCACACTGTCGGTGTCAACAATCTTGTAAGATTGATACACAAAAACACACACACACATGCATTATGCATATTTGTTTGCGTTGGAACCATTATTTACAGATCAGATGGGTGTCAATTTTATTTCAATTTCATAAAATTTGTCAATCAAATTCAAAATGCTTATAGACAAATAAACCAAAAGTCCATTCTTAGAAAACCCTTATGATGTCAAATTGAAATTACCCTTTCTGCCTTCACAATAATCTATCCAAATTTTGACTACACACCCATTTGCATGTCAGTCGACCATTGACCTATCAATCGTGCGGAACAATAGTCCGAAATTCCCACCTGATCATCATGTGACTCTTGTTACTTGGTTTGCTAAAAATTGCAACGCAATTGTTCCAAACTTTGTAAATTTAAAATTGCTGTGCCCAAAATAGAAGATCCAATTTTGGCATTTGATCAATTAATTATTAATTTGTTAACAAGCAAAAAGAAAAATGAATCATTCTTGCTCTGAAAACTTTTCAGACACAAGAATCATCGACAGTTATTCATGTTTGTCCAGTAATCTAATTTGTTGAGGCCAATCGTCATTTGGGATTTGTTGCAATGAAGGCCTAATCATTGTCTGAGGTATCGGTCAGCACTGGTACCCTTGATCTTGGTTTACCCTATTAACTTGTCTTCCTTTTGGTATACGGACATCCTCTTTTCCAATGTCCCATCCGTCCACATTTGAAACACCGGTTTCTGTCGTTGTCTGATCTGTGCACCTGTGCACTTGTATTGCTGGGCTGCATCTCTACATCCCTGAGTTGCCACTGCAATCTCTCGTTATCTCCTGAAACACAAAAAAATTCTCTGTACCGTCCTTTTTGGGGAGACAACTGGAAATCTGATGGGACAACTGTCACTTTCGTTCCTAATTTCGAGGGCAGTTGTGCATTTGTCTCCTCCACTGTATCCTGTATCCTTTTTATTTTAAGTTCTAGATCCGTTATCCGTTCTTGCTGTTCCCGTTGTCTGGATTCACCATCCCAAAGATGGAATGCAAGCCAGTCTACCGTTAGATTCTGTCTCTTCCTGGCTTTCAATCTTTGTTCCAATCTTTCCAATCGACTTCGCTCGAATGTACCATCTCTTGGAAACTCCTCATCATGTCCCTTTGTCCACAAATACCAATTCTCGACCTGCCTTATAGCTTCGGCACCATAACGGTCGTACATATGATGTGTACAAGTACCTTTTTGTGGAATTTCTGGTTGTCCTTGTGTATTCTTGCAGGCTCCATTTCCCATTCTGCCTTTTATCAAAGTAGCGTTGGATGTGTTGTAGCTTGTTCCAGGTTCCTCTAAAGCTTCACTCGTACCTCCAGGAAGGATCTCTCCACCTGTTCACACGGTGATTTCCAGAGAATCTCCCTCAGCTGTGGCTTTTGCACAATCCAATCTCACAGATCAGTATTTGCAGATGAGCCGGAGGGTCAGTATGAAATGGGTGAATCCTCAGGTGTCCGCTCTGTTTGACGGGGAAATCACACAATGGTAACCGCACATATATATCTGTATATAAACTCACCACCTTGCTCAATTTTCCCAGGTTGTCTCCACATTGATAATATCTCGCAAATATATCAAAGCTTCTTTCTTGAGACCGCATTTTCATCAATCAAACAATCAATATATTCAATTCAATTTATTCAGTTCAATTTATGCAATTAAATTCAATCAATTAGATTCAATCAATTAACAATTCAATCAATTATTCAATTTCAATTAATTCATCAATATTCATCAATAAATCAAATTAATCATTTTGGATGTCTCCTTGCATAAGCCCTTTCCCCAATGATGTCAGGACAGGTCCATCCATTGACTGAGATCGAATTTCATCGGTCGTCACCTCAGATTCGTACCTCATGTCAATTGATGAATCACCGTCCTGTCCTAGGGTCATATCTGACATATTTTCCCATTTTGCCTGGTCTCCACAAATTTTCTTTGCAACCACTAAAGGCAACTCATCCTTCATTCGTGAGACAGCCAAAATGGATGGCAGATATTAAAGTTCTTTGGGAAAAATATCTCATCATTTTCCTTTTAATAGTACCCAAAATCTCTTGGCAATTTAAATTTCGTAAAACTCCTGAAATAAGACTGTAAAATTCCTTCAATCATGCTAAATTTTGAAGCTCCATCGCTTGTAACACCCAATTTATCCCATAGGGCTTGAAAGTTCTTTCCCAAGTTCATGCAATCATTCTGCATTTGAACCCTATGATATCATTCATAATAATCATCATGATTTTATAGTCATGGTCATATCATAATCATCTATTTAAAACGAACATTTCCTTTATCACCACAGTTATGTGGTATAATCAACAATAGAATAAAACTGTACATAGCAACAGGCTACCTCATGGCCACTTAGTATACCTATTGACAATAAGTCATAACAGTATCGAATAATCATTGAACAATTCATAAATCGCTTCCACTGCTCCAGCCGCAGCATTCGTCATTTTGTCTGCTCATCCGCATGACCAAAACGAAATAAAAGGAGCTCAACCATTACACAGCGCTTTTAATGGCGCATGCCATAGAAACTCAACGCAATTTCGACTCGGCCAGAAAACGAGCAAATTTTGCAGGATGTTAACTGGAATTAGTCGTGAAAATATATCCAAAATACACAAAAATACACACCCACAAAAATAAACAACAAACCCAAACAAACCCAAGGTCGACCCTCTTACACAGTAAATTACATCATTTCAGCATCGTATTGATTGCTGAAATATTCCAGGGTTTATACATACCTTAAAAGAGGTATGCGTGGTGTTGCCCCCTCCCACGTTTATTCCAGGGTTTATACACACCTTAAAAGAGGTATGCGTGGTGTTGCCCCCTCCCACTTTTAATTCCTCATTAAATTCCTCATTAAATTCCTTATTAAATTACTTATTAAATTACTCATTAAATTACTCATTAAATTACTCATTAAATTACTCATTAAATTACTCATTAAATTACTCATTAAATTACTCATTAAATTACTCATTAAATTACTCATTAAATTACTCATTAAATTTCTCATTAAATTACTCATTAAATTACTCATTAAATTACTCATTAAATTACTCATTAAATTACTCATTAAATTACTCACATAGTTTCAGCATTGTATTGATTGCTGAAATATTCCAGGGTTTATACACACCTTAAAAGAGGTATGCGTGGTGTTGCCCCCTCCCACTTTTAATTACTCATTACATCGTTTCCATTAAAAAAACATCGCTTCTACTGCTCCAGCCGCAGCATTTGTCACTTTGTTTGCTCATCCGCATGACCAAACCGAAATAAAAGGAGCTCAACCATTACACAGCGCTTTTAATGGCGCATGCCATAGAAACTCAACGCAATTTCGACTCGGCCAGCAAACGAGCAAATTTTGCAGGATGTTAACTGGAATTAGTCGTGAAAATATATCCAAAATACACAAGAAATACACAAAAATACACTCCCACACAAATAAACAACATTTATTCCGTTCAACAGAACAAACATTTCCTCTATCATGACACGCATGTCTTCAAAATTATATGACCAAGAGAAAAAGTAAAATTAATTAAAACTGCGGGCAGTGATGATCCGGGGACCATACCGCTCCATCCTGATTGGACGAGTGCGTGCTAGAGTCGTTAACAACGACAGTCCAGATCCGATTGTTCAAAATTTCAACTCAATCGATCGAAAAATGAACGCAGGGATGCATTTTAAAGGTGCAGTGGCACTAACTGAGTTGCCACGAATATGGCCACGAAATTGCCAATATGGCCATCACAAAATATTTTCCTTAATCAATTGGCTCATAGCATAACCAATCTGCAAGTATTTCATCCGAAGATGTATCTCTCAGGAATTTTAATTAAATAAGTCATTTATAAATCAACGAGTTAATTTATTAAATGATTAATCAATAAATCAATATTTTCCTTGACAGCCACATCACTTGGTCAGTGTCATGTCCAAATATCAGCTTCCTTACTCAAAAGGTGCCTGAGTTAATGTAATGTAATTACTGTAATAAGATTACTGCAATTACTGTAATGATTACTGTAATTACTGTAATTACCGGAACTGTAATTACTGTAATTACCTCAGGTAATTACTGTAATGTAATTACTGTAATGTAATAAGAAATGTAATTAATTAAATAAGTACTTCATTAATCGTTAATAATGAAATAATTCCTGAATTCTCATTCGATTCACTTGACATTCGAATGTCCCCAAAACGTTGGAGCAAAACGTTGCAACAACGAAAGTGAAACGTTGTAGCGACGTTGTGGAAACGTTAGCAAAACCCAACATTTGAATGTTCCCATTCATTCCAACAACAAGTTCCAACAACAAGTTCCAACAACAAGTTCCAACAACAAGTTCCAACAACAAGTTCCAACAGCAAGTTCCAACAGCAAGTTCCAACAGCAAGTTCCAACAACAAGTTCCAACAGCAAGTTCCAACAACAAGTTCCAACAGCAAGTTCCAACAACAAGTTCCAACAACAAGTTCCAACAACAAGTTCCAACAAGTTCCAACAGCAAGTTCCAACAACAAGTTCCAACAGCAAGTTTCAACAACAAGTTCCAACAACAAGTTCCAACAACAAGTTCCAACAACAAGTTCCAACAACAAGTTCCAACAACAAGTTCCAACAACAAGTTCCAACAAGTTCCAACAACAAGTTCCAACAGCAAGTTCCAACAACAAGTTCCAACAACAAGTTCCAACAAGTTCCAACAGCAAGTTGCAACAACAAGTTCCAACAAGTTCCAACAACAAGTTCCAACAACAAGTTCCAACAACAAGTTCCAACAGCAAGTTCCAACAGCAAGTTCCAACAACAAGTTCCAACAACAAGTTCCAACAACAAGTTCCAACAACAAGTTCCAACAACAAGTTCCAACAGCAAGTTCTAACAACAAGTTCCAACAACAAGTTCCAACAAGTTCCAACAGCAAGTTCCAACAACAAGTTCCAACAGCAAGTTCCAACAACAAGTTCCAACAACAAGTTCCAACAACAAGTTCCAACAACAAGTTCCAACAGCAAGTTCCAACAACAAGTTCCAACAACAAGTTCCAACAAGTTCCAACAGCAAGTTCCAACAGCAAGTTCCAACAGCAAGTTGCAACAACAAGTTCCAACAAGTTCCAACAACAAGTTCCAACAACAAGTTCCAACAACAAGTTCCAACAGCAAGTTCCAACAGCAAGTTCCAACAACAAGTTCCAACAACAAGTTCCAACAACAAGTTCCAACAAGTTCCAACAGCAAGTTCCAACAACAAGTTCCAACAGCAAGTTCCAACAACAAGTTCCAACAACAAGTTCCAACAAGTTCCAACAGCAAGTTCCAACAGCAAGTTGCAACAACAAGTTCCAACAAGTTCCAACAACAAGTTCCAACAACAAGTTCCAACAGCAAGTTCCAACAGCAAGTTCCAACAGCAAGTTCCAACAACAAGTTCCAACAACAAGTTCCAACAAGTTCCAACAGCAAGTTCCAACAGCAAGTTGCAACAACAAGTTCCAACAACAAGTTCCAACAACAAGTTCCAACAAGTTCCAACAGCAAGTTCCAACAGCAAGTTCCAACAACAAGTTCCAACAACTAGTTCCAACAAGTTCCAACAGCAAGTTCCAACAGCAAGTTGCAACAACAAGTTCCAACAACAAGTTCCAACAACAAGTTCCAACAAGTTCCAACAGCAAGTTCCAACAACAAGTTCCAACAGCAAGTTCCAACAACAAGTTCCAACAAGTTCCAACAGCAAGTTCCAACAGCAAGTTGCAACAACAAGTTCCAACAAGTTCCAACAACAAGTTCCAACAGCAAGTTGCAACAACAAGTTCCAACAAGTTCCAACAACAAGTTCCAACAACAAGTTCCAACAGCAAGTTCCAACAGCAAGTTCCAACAGCAAGTTCCAACAACAAGTTCCAACAACAAGTTCCAACAACAAGTTCCAACAAGTTCCAACAGCAAGTTCCAACAACAAGTTCCAACAGCAAGTTCCAACAACAAGTTCCAACAACAAGTTCCAACAACAAGTTCCAACAACAAGTTATTATCACATTGCAATGACCTCTAAACATTCCGAAACCAATATCCCATTAAAAAATCCCATTAAAATCCCATATTTTATCACCCTTTGCATTGTTGAAAGCAATTAATTCCATAACTTAATATTACCTCAATTTATATATACTAGGGCGTGCCCGCACGTACGTGCTCGCCCGTACGTGCTTGCAAAAAACATGCGTGCAAGCAACAACAAAAACTTTGAAACCACGTGGCAGTTACGACCACAGAACCACCCTCCTATTTGCATGGAATGGTTTGGTCCATTCGCAAAGCCAAAACGAACGACTTGCGAGTACGGTGACCATACCTTGGGACCCCCTTGTCCGATTAATTTCAAACCTTGACAAATTTTCCATTCCTTCCCTTCCTGATCTTTCCTGGCATCTCTGCCATTAAAATCCCATATTTTGTGAGCGTGCCGAATCAGTAAGCATCACCCCTTCTATGAGCCTCGACCAGAGGGTGGTTGTTACTCACAAACACCATTTCCTGTAACTATCTCTCACTAGGGCATGCCCGTACTATATATATATCTAAAATTATATCCCCCGCCGAGCAAGTCGCTGGCTCCAAGTCGAGTGCTTTGAAAAAAAAAAAAGAAGTACTCTAAACGGTGGTTTTTTATTCAACCGTGAAGCATGTCTCAAAGGCTTCTTGATGGACCTGGACAAAATTTGATGCAATTTTTTTCTCAATCGCCATCTTTCATCATAATTCTGGACCGGCATGAGGGGGGGTTGTCTGTCATGAATTTATAGGCATGGCGGGAAAACTGAAAAAAATTATTTATTTAAAACGGGTGTACACGATTGTACACGTGTACGGACGGACCTTACCGAACCGGCAAACAAGTCGCTTCATGCACATCAGTGGTGCGTTTCTTCGTGGCGCGTGTCAGAAGAATTACACAGCGCAGGAAAAATACGTATTTACAGAAATCGTTAATAAAAAAAACTCGGATAATCGCTAAAATCGTTGTGGCCGGTGTACCATATTGGAAATATATATATATATATAAATATAATTCCGTTTCCCGGTTCCCTGTCGCTCGCCGAGCGCCGATCAAGTCAAGTGCTTCAAACAAGTGCAAAAAAAAGTAGTACTTTATCCGTGTGCGGGTGAGTAAACGAGTGTACCGGCCTTACACGTCCTGGAAGCAAGCGGTCGCAAGGTGCACACTTGCTCCGCCCGCTTCCAGGTCACAGTAAGGCCCTTTAATAACCAGCGCAAAAATACGTTTTTACAGAAATCATTTAGAAAAAAACGAATAAATTGCTACAGTCGTTTATCGAAATCCCATTCGTGATGGCTCACGCCACCTATATCGCGGCATCGGTGCGCAAAGAAGCCCCAGTCCACCTGCTCCCCCATGTATGTACCCATAACTTCCAAGTTCGTAAATCATATTGGACCAAACAAGACACACTCACCTTTTAAAGAAGACTTGTTTGTGTGTACAATTGATGTCAGCGGTGCCTCCAAGATTGTCAGGGAATTTGTACTGGGGGACTCACAGGACTCCAACGACCGGACACAGGTTACAAAGGTCTAGTTTATTAAACTGTATTCACTTCATCCAATTACCAAAATGATACCGCATAATATAATGGATCAGGTTAACTCTTTTCGCTGGTCCTTCTCGTTCATCCGACACTCCCGTTCGGTCAGCGCTTCACGTAGCAAGTCCTCTCGACTCCAGCCGCAGCTCCCGCTTATATGGACCAACTCGACTTAATCCTCTGTCCGCTGAACTCGTAATCTCTTCTCCGCTAATGTCCCGAGGTCATGCATCGCACCGAGTCCTGGCATCAGCTCGCTCCCCTCCTGCTGTGATCTCCATTTACACAGCAGGGGGGGGGGGGTGCTCTAGCCTGGGGCCTTGACCAGGTGTTTCCAAAGGATTATCATGTTCATGCACATTCTGCTTCGTTACCAGATTTAATCAATGAGTTACCAGGGCCAATCAATACGTTACACTGAGTTACACTTCCACACCAGCATCGATACACCAACCCACGAGTGCCCTGTGGCCCTACGGCCTTTAATAATGTGCAGAGCACCCCGTCCAAGCACCAAAAGCACCACCCCATATGCACAGTCAGCACCATCCGGTGCACCAATAAAGTGTTCAATAACAATGCACAATTAAGTGTCCATGGTCACCGGTGGTGTCGCAGCCGGCCGATGTTCTGCCGCTGGTCTTGCCTTCATGGAGTGCACTTGGCCTTCTGGCTTCTTTAGAAATAAAGAAAGGCGCCAACCGCGTCCATTGCTTAATTGTGGCCATCAGGGGGCCAACTAAAAGTGGTTCACCTGTATGGCATAGGTGCCACGTTGACCCAGAGGTCCATCCACGGGTGGTGCTTGGCCGCAAAAGAACTGCGGTCCATTGTGGGCGGCCACAAAAATTGCGGTCCATATGGTGTATCGATCAAGGCAGCAAGCAGCAGAAGTACAGGCCCACAACTGCGGAGCCAGCACCTCTCTCTCCTCTCTCTCTGCCCCAAAGCCAGATCCTCGGAGGTGGGAGACAAAATAAGACAAGTGAGTAAGGTGGTAAGGGCGCAAAAGTGCACGCAATACAAGGTAATGCACACTGGGGGCACATGGGAACCAGGTGAGACAGGTACGTTCCTACCGTACACCCCCCCCCCCCACCAGGTAACCTACATTGCCCCTCCCTTACGCCTTACTGTATCCACAAAACACAACACTACCCATAAACATCTACTTTACACATCAACAAACGTCCCTACTGTCTTCCCCGTTCCTCCCATAAACCAAATTCGTCTTCTCTCCCTCCTAACCAATCAAATTTGCCATTTCCAACTCTCATCAAAATCTGCCATCTCCACTCAACATCAAAATCTGCCATCACCAATTCATCATCAGTCCCTCCTAAGGAGGGAGAGATGGAATCACCCCAATGTCTTATCCATGTCGTGATGCGTCTCACAAATCCAAACAGCAATTCTCATTTCCTGCAACACAAAACAAAGAAAACACAGGTGTGGAGTCATCATCATCACCTCAGGTAAGTGGCTGCGTATGGTGCGACAGGTTCATCAATCCTAACTATTTCCTAAATGACTTTAACAACTTTACATTACCCGGGGTCTTTCTCCTGCCAAACCATTGGCCCTCATTACTCTATGTGGTTCGAAGAACCAAAATCCCATTGACCATCTGTGGTGCACACCATCAATTTGGGTCTCACTCCCCGATTCAACACTCGGTGCCCCCGCACAATTTCGGTGGCTGGGTCGTGTGACGCTCCCAGCTGGTCCGCCCACCTGCACACCTCCACCACTGTTGTTGCCTACCGAGCTCACCTGCTCCTCACCCTAACCTAACTAACTGGGGAAGGCCCTCTTGCACTCTCACCCCCTCAGTGCCCTCTCTGGCACGGGCTGCCCGATCCACACCCGGGATCCTCAGGCACCCACTGACACTAACGGCTCCCAGAGCCCACCTGCGGCCTCACCTGGCCGACATCTAACAGTGGCGGAGTGCCCAACCATTCACACTCATACTAACAGGCCACACGACCAGCCAATTTCACCACACCAATGCACCCATCCACAATACCATTCTGCAACCGCACCACAAATGCCAATATCCAACCACAATTTACCTATACCTTGTAACTATTCTTTAAACTACCCTCCCTGGGTACTCGTGAAAAGGGGTCCACTCTCCCCCCATCCACACCTTCGCACCATGCACACCACTCCGTACCACTTACTCCAACTCTCTCCACACCACTCATTCTCTGCTCCATATATTCCACACACCTGTACTTGCACAACTGTGTTTTCATACTTGGTGCCGCCTGCACCCTTCTCTCCCCCAAGTGCATTCGCGCTGATCCACAACACACACTACTCACCATGACACTCATCCGCAATGCTCTCTCATTCATCACTTGTACACTCACACACACCTCGGAGCATTGCCTCACCGATGCCTCATTTGAAGCTGCTCACCAGCACTTCCATTCACACTGCATCATCTGCTCTGTCTACTCCCTTCTAAAACTCGCGCTCCTCCATCTTCCCTTACACTCAGCGCTCCCACGTCATTATCAAACACACTACTCTACCTGCGTCCCCACTACAGGTGTCATTGTCACTAACTAATCTTAACGTTACCTAATGTCATCTTCTAGGGCCCTACACACAATATCCTAACCCACCCGGGCTAGTTTTCACTGCCATAAACCCCATAAACTAGTGCTCCTTTGCCCCCCTCATGGGAAGGGTGGCAGGGATGCCACCCTTACCCACCGGGCCCATCGCTCGTCAATCCCCCAGTCCTCTGGCACTAATAAGCCCCCCTTATTCAGAGGTACTGGGTCCCGCCTCGGCATCTAAAGCCGAGGCAATCCACAGGAGCGCCTGCTCGCTGGTGTAAGGCCTTATCCGGTCGACGTGGACGATCCGAGGGAGGGCTCGTGGCCCCATTTTGATTTTTACTACCACGTCACAGACTTGCGACAGGACGACCCCCGGGCCTTGCCAGGGAGAGGTGAGTTTCGGGCACCTACCCTTCCTCCTCCGGGGATTGAAGAACCAAATCTTCATCCCCGGAGTGTACTGACTCCCCTGGCTCCGGTGGTCGTACCTGCGCTTCATCTTTTCCCCCGCCAGATGGAGTTGGCGGCGGGCGAAGGCATGGACTAGCTCCATGCCTTCCTCTAGGTGACGTGCGTACCCCTCCCTCGGCAGGTTAACCACTGTGTCTGGCACGGGACCGCATAGCAAGTCGGCGGGAGCCCGTAACTCCCGCCCATACATAAGCAACGCTGGACTGCATGCGGTGGCCCCGTGCTGGCTGGTTCGGTAGGCCATGAGCAAATAAGGGAGATGTTCGTCCCAGTCATCCTGACGGGTGGCGGTGAACAGTGCCAGTTGTTGGATTAAAGTTCGGTTGAATCTTTCCACCATCCCGTCAGATTGAGATCTTAAAGGCGTTGTTCTTGTTTTCCGAATTGACAGGAGACTGCACACATCTTTTAGCAATTTGCTCTCAAAATTTCGTCCCTGGTCGGTGTGCAACTCCTGTGGAATCCCATGCCGGCACACAAATCCTTCCACGAAGGCCTGCGCTACCACCCCTGCTTCTTGGTTGGGGAGGGCGTAGGCCTCCGGCCACTTGGTGAAGTAGTCCATCACAACGAGGATGTACTTATTACCTAGGTGGGTGCGGGGTAGTGGGCCTAGGATATCCATGGCCACCCGCTCTAGGGGGGCCCCCACCTGGTGTAATTGAAGGGGGGCCCTCATCCTCCGTGCTGGTCCCTTTTTGGCAGTACAGGCGTCGCATCTCCGACACCAGTCCTGTATGTCGCGCCCCATATTCACCCAATAAAACCTCCGGCGTACCTGCGATGTCGTCTTTGTCCTGCCCAAATGGCCACCGGGGCGGGTACCATGCACCTGTTGCAATATATCGGTCTTAAATTTATTTGGGACTACCACCAGCCAGGAAGTTTTATCAGAGGGAACCTCCACCCACTTGCGATACAAGATGTTATCCTTCAATTCCAGGGTTTTCCACTGAGCCCAATATGCCTTGGTCTGTGCCCCGAGGGGGGTGACCTCTTCCCCATTAGGTCTTTGCCCCAATCTCACCCATTCGTGCACCGGCCCCAGTACGGGGTCCTCCCGCTAGGCCGCGCTCCAAGCCAAAGTTCCGAATTCCTCATCTGCGGTTAGTGGCAAAATTGGCCCTCTCACCCGGGTTGCACGGACAACGAGGGTCGGGTCCGAATCGCCCAATTGTTCCCTCTCCTCGTGTCTCGCACAAAATTTGCAGTTTTCTCCCAGACAAGGACGCCGAGAGAGTGCGTCCGCATTACCATGTGCCTTCCCGGCCCTATGGGCCACATCAAAATCGTACTGCTGCAACTTTTCCAACCACCTTGCAATTTGGCCCTCCGGTTCCTTGAACCGAAGGAGCCATTGCAAGGAGGAATGGTCAGTTCTAACCAAAAATTTCCGCCCGTACAAGTACGGGTGGAAATGGTTCATGGCAGCCAGCATAGCCAATAACTCTTTGCGAGTGACACAATAATTTCGCTCGGGCCTACTTAAGGCCCGACTATAGTAACCAATCACTCTCTCCACGCCCTCCTGTGTCTGAGACAAAACTGCGCCCAATCCTTCCTGGCTCGCATCCGTGTCCAGGGTAAATGCCCCGTTGCTAGTGGGGTAAGCGAGAAGGGGTGCGGATGTTAGACACCCCTTCAATTTTTGGAAGGCCTCGTGGCACTCCCTTGTCCAATTAAATCTCGTCCCCTTCTCCGTAAGGCGGTGAAGGGGCCGAGCCAACTCCGCAAATTTCGCCACGAAGCGCCGGTAGTAGGAGCAGAGTCCCAAAAATCCCCGCACCTCTTTGATGGTACATGGTGCGGGCCACTCCTCTACCGCTTTAATTTTGTCTGGGTCCGTTTTTACCCCCTCGCAACCGATGACGTGGCCTAAATAGGCCACCTCCTTGGCAAACAAGGTGCACTTACTGGGGCTCAGTTTCAACCCTGCCTGTCTGAGGCACCTAAACACCTGGTCCAAATTAGCTACTGCCTGGGGGAACGTTTTGGCATGTACTAGGACGTCATCCAGGTACACCAGGCATGATTGCCATGGCATGCCGCCTAGTACATGTTCCATCAATCTTTCAAAGGTGGCAGGGGCGTTACACAAACCAAACGGCATCACAGTAAACTGATACAGTCCCTTATCTGTGGAAAATGCCGTTTTCTCCTTCCCTGCCCTATCCATCTCCACCTGCCAATACCCACTCTTGAGGTCCAAAGTTGAGAACCAATTTGAGCCCGCAACGGCATCGAGGGTGTCATCAATCCTTGGCAGGGGATATGAGTCCTTGAGTGTCACGTTGTTTAGCTGGCGATAGTCCACGCAGAACCGCGTGGTCCCATCCTTCTTTTTGACCAGCACAACAGGTGACATCCAAGGACTTCCCGAGGGCTCAATCACGCCTGCGTCGAGCATTTTTTCAACCTGCTCGTCAGCTTCCGCCCTCTTGCTCCAAGGGAGCCGTCGGGCGGCCTGACGAATAGGCCGGGCCTCACCGGTGTGGATCTGATGTTTCACCAGGCCCGTACGTCCAATATCCTCGGTGGATAGGGAGAAGAGGTCCAAATGGGACCCAACCAGTTTGTGTAAGGCCTCCCTCTGGGTACCTCCCAACTCTACGCTACTACGATTTACCATCTCGCAAATGGGATCGGGCCAATTCCTACTTCTTATTGAAGGCTCCCCCTGGGGCCGGCTCGGCTGGACGTTCTCGCCCCTCACTGTCACGACTTCCTCAACTGGGGTGCAGCCAGCTACCCTCGTGCCCCTTACTATAGTGAGTGGTTCTGTACTTATATTTATTACTCGGACGGCCACTACCGGTCCGTCCGTTTTTACAAGGGTGCGGCCCATGATTAAACCCGGTATGGACTGCGCTGCCACCGGTTCGATCAGGCCGCAGGACTCCTGCCATGTTGGGCGAGCTGCCCATCGGGCCGGCACTATCGCCTCGGCCCTTGGAGGAATGGTCACGGCCTCGGAAGCCTCCAGCTCCGCTCTCTCGGCCATGCTCACTCCCCCTAACGGCAGCTCTCCTACTCCCACCTGCAGGATCCCCCGGCACAAGTCGATTTTACAACCGCTGGCAGTCAACAAATCCAACCCTATTAAACATGGGTCGCACACCTCCGCCACCCAAACATCTATCTCCCTCCTTACCGACCCTAACTTGAGGGTCACAGAACCACGCCCTATGATCGGGGCCGTTACCCCGGTAGCAAGTTGCAAACTATAATTTTGCAGGCGCTGGATCTTATCCCAGCCACCTGCACTCGAATCAAGGACCACAGGGCTGATGATCGTGGCGTAAGCTCCTGTGTCCACTACGGTGTCTACCCCCACGCCGGCAATTTTGCATCTGATTGTCAGGCTACCGGTTTCAATTTGGCCACAATAAATGACCTGTCGCGTCAATGAGGGCTCTCCTCCATCCTCTTCTGCCGAACACCGCCTTACGTGCCCGACACCTTCTAGTTTCCCTGGGTCTGGCGGGGGGGTGTCTGGGGTCGGCTAACCCGCTCCCCCCTGGGCGGAGTTGAGGACCTCAACCGCCGGGGATCATCCCGGCGCGTGGCTCGACAGTGCCGTGCCAGGTGACCCAGACGGTTGCAAGTATAGCACCTCACCTGATAAGGTGCTTGTCTCCGGAATTCCAAATTTCCCCCCCTGAAGGTCCGAATTGGATTACCCGCTCGTGGTCCACCGCGGGCCACCTCCGGGGCCGCCTGCCATGGTCCAGGTCCCGCCAGGCGCTGGTCCACCAGCCTCCGGACCATGCCCGCCAGGTCAGGACTCACGTCGGGGGCGGGCCCCCTAAGGGGTCCGCCCTCCATCGGGGGTCCCACCTGGCGGACCGCCATTGCGTGACGCTCGCTCCCCCGGGCCAGGGGCCTCGCTGCTTCCCAACGGGCTGCAGCGTCAGCCGCCTGGCTCAGAGTCTGCGGGCGCCACATGGCGAGCTGTTGCCGGAGCTCAATATCCGGGAGGGCCTGGATAAAATGGTCCAGCGCCAGGCTTTCCCGGGAATCCGCTGCCATGTTAGCATGTGCGATCCCCACTGCGCGGCGAATGTCGTGGGCAAGTTCCCCGATGGCTTCCTGGGGCTTGCGTTTTCGCAGCGCGAGCTGAGCTTTAACAAGCTCGCTCTGCTGTTCAATGCCGAATCGATTAATTAGGGCGTCGCGGAGGGCTGGCAGGGTGAGAGCACCCGGTGGTAATGCCGTCAGCACCTCTGCCGCCGCGCCGCGCAATGCGGCCACCAGGTGTACTCCACCTTCGTCCTCACCCCAACCGTTGCCCTTACACACACAGTCAAACTGCGTCAGGTACGCACGTAGATCACTCTTGCCGTCATACGGCACGAGTGGGACCTTGTGGGACCACCTCGTATGCGAGTCGTTGCCCGCCTGCCGGACCCAGTGCGTCGCCCCTTGCGGGGTCAGCGCGGGGCCGAACCGGCCGGGCCCCCACAGTACATTACCCCCAAGGGGCTCCCGTGCCTCCCCTGTCCCTCTAAAAACTACCACTGTTGGTGTCGATGCATGGGTCACGCTTTCGCAACCTGCTACCCATCCCATACCACCACAGCCTTGCTCACTCACACCTCGCACCTCTCCCATCACCGGACCCTCTCGCTCGCACCCTCGTTCCATACCCTCCGGACCAGCCATACACCTCACTCTTGGCCTCTCACGAACATCCGGGTCGATCTCGACCCCCAAGCTTATTAAATCACCTGGCGCATCATACGCACGACCATATTGGTCACCACTTACACCGGGTCCTCTTTCTCTTCGCTTCTCCTCCATCACCTGCGAATCCCTCATCCGGTTAATGAGCACATCATCACGATCCGAACACAGACTTTGGACCAATTCTTTTACTTCCTCCTTTATCTCTTTCTTATCCTCTCTCCGTCGCTTCTTAATTTCGCTCACCCCTTCTTCCACTTCTTCTAATTTCTGCTTCACCTCCTTCATCTCCTCGTGCGCCCCCTTAAGTTCTTCCTCTAACTCCACCTTATTTTTTTCTATGTGCTCCCGCACCTCCCGCTCTTTAACCTCCATCACCTCTACCACCTTGTTCATTTTCCTCGTCAGGTCCTCATGTACCGTCTGACACTCTTTTTTAATTACCCCTACGTCCTTTTTCATCTCCTTCTGTGTCGATTTTAAACCCTCTATTACCGCTGTGTTCTTCTTTACCTGGTCCCCCAACTCCTTTTGTCCCACTGTCAGTTGTTCTACTCCCAGCGTCAACTTCTCTATACCACCTTGCAATTTTACAGTCCCCTTTCTCACCTCCTTCTCCATGCGCTCCTCACAGTGCCTCACCTCCTCGCGCACTCCTCCGACCTCCTCACTCACACCTCTTCTGATCTCCTCTCCCATCACTTGCGTCTCCTGCCCAGACGCCACCCTCATCTGCTCCATTTCCTCCCTGTGAGCATCCAATTTAGTTTCTACCCCCATTCTGACCCCCTCTATCTGCTGCCCCATTTGTTTAACTTCCCTTTCCGCTTGGTCCCTCATGTCCCTCAATTTGCCTTCCATACTGTTTTCTAACCCCTCTAACCCCATTTTCATCCCTTCCATTTGATTCTCTTGAGAGGCAATTCTGTTTTCTACCCCCGTTAACCCATGTTTCACCCCTTCTATTTGATTCTCTTGAGCGGCCATTCTGTTTTCTACCCCCGTTAACCCATGTTTCACCCCTTTGATCCCATTGTCTAACCCCTCAAATTTAGCTTCTAGCCGTTCCCCCATTTCTCCCATTTTGCCCCCCATTTCTCCCATTTTGCCCCCCATTGCGCCCCCCATTACCCCCAATTGCTCACTCTGAGCCCTTATTTGCTCACTCTGAGCATCCATCCGGTTCCCCATTTCGCTCCCCATTCGCTCACTATCAGCCCTCATTACCCCCATTTGCTCACTCTGAGCCTCTATACTGTTTTTCAAACCTCCAATTTGGTCTCCCATTTGTCCCATAAGGGCCCTCATTTGCAGGAAAAAAAGGTTCGAATCCACCAGAGGCGCTGCTACGGTCGCAGGCGCGGTCGCCGTAGCCATGTGCGAGGCGCCATTTTGCGCGCCCGTAACCTCGTGCGCGAGGACGCCATTTTGCGAACCTGCCGCCCTCACTGCTTCGCTCTCCTCATGTCCCTCAATTTGGTCCTGGATCGACCCTGCCTCACTCTCCTCTACCGGAACCCAGCCGTCTTGATCTACCATAGCGCGACTTTCAAAATTCGGGTTTTTTGTAAAACAAAATCAAATTTCGGTGACTTGTAATTTTGAGCGCGTTAAGCGCGCTTCGGGTCTGCATCTCACTCCCGACACCAATTGTTACGGATGCGGTTTAGATGTTATTTACCGAGCAGTGGTATTGCCGCGACCTAACAGTTCCCCCGATTCTTCCCCAACTCACCCGATTCACCCAGACGTTGACCAAATCGCACTATGCCAAATCAATGATGGAAAGGACACGACGACTGGGATAGATGAAACGACGCAAGGGGTACAGTTCTCAAGACCTCCGGAGGAGGATATAATTACAGTGGTGGAGAAAAGGGGTAGATTACACGGCAGAGTGAGGTAAAAGACACAGAAGAGATGGGCACTTAAATACAATCTTATCTATCCCTGGACAGACCACAGACAAACGGAACAAGGCTGACTTACACAGGGATTGATGGCAGGGAGGGACAGGTAGTTCGATGGCACAAGGTGCACCTTGGCTCGGGGACAGGATAAAGCACGGTCCAGTCCAGAAGATGCGGGGAGGCCTCACAGCGCTCGGAGGTGGTCTTGCTTGCTCCAAGCTCAGCGCGCATCTGACGTCACCTCCCTCTTCCTGCGCATGCTCAGCGGGGAGTGACACGCCCTCGGCTGGTTGGCTCCGCCCCACTGGGGCCGGTCCGCCGCTTCCATTGGGTGTGGGGGTTACCGGGCTCCACCCTTGACGAGGAGCTGACAGGGAGCCCCTATTTGGTAACCCCGTCGAGCACATGTTCGATGGCGGCTCGTTGGGAAGGCCTGGTGCCCTCCCAACACCCCCTACCAACCAAGCCGGAGTGAGGACGCGCACTTCCCGCGCCCGCCGCTGCCGTTGCTGTTGTTGTTGTTGTTGTTGTTGCTGAACCGTGAGGAAGAGCTGCGGGGAGGTATTAGGAGGTCCTAAACTTCCTAACGGTGCCATACAATCACATTCTGGTGCAACGAAGGGTCAGAATTAATGGAAACGAGTCCTTAACTGACATAGACTAAGAATAACTAGCAAGATGTCCTATAGTTGTCTTACATGAGATGCGGTGAACCTGGGCACGACATTTAATGGGGGAAATAGGGGGAGGTCGGGTCTACAGAGTGTTGTTTACAGAAAATGGGACTAGGGAATGGGGGATTGGGGATAGTTGGGAAGTATTGAGGAAATAGGGGAATATTTACAAGCGGATATGGATGGATGCAAATCCCATATCCGCAACAATATTATTGGATTCCATTCACATTTGGTGTGGTTTCCTTTGACACCAAAAGGAACAAAAATAGACCATGTCCCGGAGAAAATCTGCATTTTGCTTTTTTGAAGCCCACCCTAATATATATACTGTATATATATATATATATATATATATATATATATATATATATATATATATATATATATATATATATATATATACTGTATATATATATATATATACACATTCATATATATATATATATATTATATGGTATGTGTAATATATTCATGCATTGTGGTATGGTATGAACGACCTGGATTAGTATTGTCAGATAGAGTTGTGAACTGAAGAATATGAACGTGAATCATGTTCTAAAATTATTAGGTATTATTATTATTATTATTATTATTATCATTATTCACAAATAGTCTTAAAGCATTATGACCAAGCAAACCAAATCATAATTTTAACAGATATCTATTAAAATATGAATGAGGTGTCTCTTCCAGGCCAATCGTCCTGAACTGCCACATGATTTATCACACACTGGCCCATCATCGGCCAATCGTCCTGAACTGCCACATGATTTATCACACACTGGCCCATCATCGGCCAATCGTCCTGTTTTACCACCTGCTGTTCAATAATGGGCCACTCTTTCTGTGCTGCCACTGTATGTTGGTGCACTGCCTCGTCAGGATCCCCTTTTACCGCAGGCCACATCGATTGATTGTGCAATGCCATAGCTCGGTGTATCGGAAGCTCAAGCCTGCGGTCCATCACAGCCAATGCCTGGAGATCCACATCTGAGAAGCTGAGGGCAGCATTTTGTGCCTGTTTTATGGCCAGGTCCCTTGCGCTCAAAAGGCCATGAAGCCGCAGGCGCTTCGCTCGTCCTTGGGAAGTAAATCCTTTTTGTCCTTCATCGTTTTTCACGATCTTGCCAAGCTTGGGATTGTACTGGATTATACAAGTCTGGCACGTATTGAAAGCCATGCTCTTCATCTAAGTTGCCTGTAGCTCCTAAATTTTGTAGAAAACCGAACAAAGACATGATTATCGGTAAGTTGTGAAATACATTTGGTTTAACAACGACCATTTGTTAATCCCACGACATAAAAATGTGGTTACTACGGAAAAGTGGTCACTTCAAAAATCAACTTTCGGAAAAAAACCCCCAAAAAACAAACAAAATATTTCCTTATTTGCATTTAATGCTGCATTCACAAAAAAAAACTGCTTTAAAATTAGACATACTGGATTGTGTATTTGAATTCCCATTGGTGAGGGCTAAATTCTATAGTACTAGCAAGGTACATGTGCTATGCACGGGTGGGAAACCAAAAGCAAACAAACAATGCGGAAACGGCGAATGCCAAACCATGGAACCAATAAATTCCACATTCCTGTGCCACCTTCAGTCGAACGTCAGACATGGACAGCCGGTTCGTGAATGACTTGGGCAAAAAAACGTACCCGTTTGAATGGTTCTTTACCCAGTCAATGGCGAATCTGCATATGGCGAATCTACATATGGCGAATCCGCGAATGTCACGATCAGAAAATAGAAACACTCACGTCATTTGCTCATTAATATTTTAATTCAATATCTGGTGTGTATCTGGTGTGAAAGGTGCCAAAATACTGTGTTAAATCACGATTGTATTGAGATATTATCAGACCAACCCATTGTCGTCATCTGTTTGCTTCCGGATTCGCGGCAGGTTCGTATCGAGTTAATTTCGTAATCATAATTTTATTAAGGAACGTATGAAAGCTCCTACCTACCTTACAACATCCGCTGGGACCCCAATAGTCAGGGCCCTAAGGGATATTTTGGTTCAAATTCTTCCAAAAGCATCAAATTTGGCGCAGATGTTGCCCATGCCATACTCTTTCGATTTTTGATGGGCGCCAAGGGCGGTATGATCCGGGGACCATACCGGTCCATCACGCCATGTCACCTGACCTATGACGTCATAATTAGGATATGCATCCAATCACATGGCGTACTATAAGTGGTCAAAGTTCAAAATGAATCGATCGAAAAATGAAGGCAGGGATCCATTTTTAAGGTTTCATAAAATCCAATATGGCCGCCAGGTCACATGACCTATGACGTCATATGTATGACATGTATACAATCATGTATACATGAACCCGGATCATGATCGCACAAAAATTAAACACAAGGATATGGCATACAGTTCATAAAACATCAAAATCCGTACCTTTGTAATTAGATTGATGAACTGCATATGCCTGAAAATTAGGAAATAGACATGTAAATATTTCCTCTAATTGTCAAAAATAAGGTCAGAGTTCGATTACCCAACCCAGAAACATAAAATGATGAACCTCGCGTAAATCTTGACAAAAAACTCAAAAACTGACATGTTTGACTCAAAAATGACCTTTAAGATGACCTTGAGGGTTGACGTTGTGACCTCGAATCATCAAAATAACATCATAATTGGATTCCTCGACCTCGAAAACCCCTGAAAAGTGGTATCATACATGATTCCAACCCTTTTGGTTATTTAACTGATTTTCCTCTAATCCGGGTGGCGGCCATTTAGTATTTCGCTAATATGGGGCCCCCGGGGGGGGGGGGGGGGCGCCCGTCTTGGCGCCCGTCAAAAATCGAAAGAGTATGGCAATATGGCATGGGCAACATCTGGGCCAAATTTGGTGCTTTTGGAAGAATTTGAACCAAACGGCCCCAAAATATCCCTAAGGGCCCTGACTACAAAACGTTCCAGAGAAGGTTTGGCAGTGCTAGCCCCAAAACTGAGGGAGTAGTTTGGGGACGGACAGACACTCCTGTTTTATAATAGAGATAAGGGAGATGTTTGTTTGTTTGTGCTTGTGTGTCGCCATTTTTCTCAGAGATGGCCAAATGGATCTTCGTCAAATTTTGAGGTTCATCAATAAGTGTCGGGGAAGTGTTTTGATCAAAAATAATAATAATAAATTTTGAAAGAAAAGTTTGATTTTTGGGGGATTTAAAAAAATCTCTCTATAGTGCCTAAGCCTTTGTAGGTGTGTGGAAGGTAATAGTAAATGATCCCAACCCCATTCTGTAGTGGTTGTATGTCAGTGTTTTAGGCCTAATAGTGGGGCGGCTTAGCCCAAATATTCAAAAGAATTGTGCATTTTGTGATACAAGCACCAAATTTGGCACAAATGTACATTAATATGTTGCGAACATTTTCAGATATTGGGCCACTTGAAATTCCGTAATTTTTTTTTTCAAATTTTTTCAAATTTCGTAATTTCAAATTTTTCGGGTGACACCGTCACAATTTCGGTCTTCGAGGCCGGCCGATAGGCAAAGTGTGACCGGAAGGGACGAGGTTCTCCTGACCACGTGGCCCTCGATCTGGGAAGCGAGAGGCGTTCCATTAGTGGACGCGCCCCTCACGCCCGACTTTTGGGCGGCCCCGGCAGGCCGTTTGTTTTGACGTTCCGTGACAGGCCCCGCACCCCCACCTCCGGGCCGACCGGAAGCTTGTGCTGAGTACATCATACCTGAACAACTCAGTGAGGCAGAACACAGCAGTGCACACCAGGGTGACCCCTTCAGTGCATAAACCAATTAACCTGTCCACTGCAGGGCATATAGAAATGAAGTTATTTTCTGCATATAATAATAATATAAGTTCAGTTCTATATAACAATTTCTGTTATCACCACTACCACTACAACTACCACTACTACAAGCTTTGTCTGGAATTTTGTGGACTACCAGACAAACAGACATACAGACAAGCTGGGATCAAAACATTACCTCCTTCCACCATTGAGTGTAGAGGTAAACATCATGGAAATTATATCATGCCCTAGATTTAATTCATGCTTACCCGTGTATTTGCTTCACTGGTTCACAAGGTCTTTTGCATACATGTAATTCAGACTCTCGTCTTCATTGCTGACGACACAATGTTCGCAACATATTAATGTACATTTGTGCCAAATTTGGTGCTTGTATCACAAAATGCACAATTCTTTTGAATATTTGGGCTAAGCCGCCCCACTATATCGGCCGGCCTCGAAGACCGAAATTGTGACGGTGTCACCCGAAAAATTTGAAATTACGAAATTTGAAAAAATTTGAAAAAAAAAATTACGGAATTTCAAGTGGCCCAATATCTGAAAATGTTCGCAACATATTAATGTACATTTGTGCCAAATTTGGTGCTTGTATCACAAAATGCACAACAGGTTTGCTATGCTGCTGCACTATAACAAAAAAATGCCAAAATTAGATTTCTTCAAAAAGTCAACAAAATTAGAACAGCACCAGGCAACACCGGCTACCCCTACTACTATTTAATAAGTATATCGCTGATCAAATGTCCTCAAGTTAAAGGGTCAAAAAAGGACTATGACTACATCTTTGAAATGGTTATAATGCGGTAACGTGGTCAATGGGCAAATCAACCTCTGTGGGGAATTTTTAATTAAGCCAGGAATCCATCATAGACCAACTGTTATGAAACAATTTATCAACTTTTAATACCATAGCCATGTTTTATATGGGACGGCCAGCTTAACGTTTTTACAATGGAATGTCTGCTCCCATGATGCATTTCTTTCTTCTGTCTCAACACATGACAGCACTTTTTTTGTACATCTAAAAAACAAAAAAGCAACTGAAGTTTACAAGAAACTGAGTCGTGTTTACTGCCATTTCAGGTGAAAGCGAGATCATTTTGAATCCTCCACTCATACTATCACCATGTTACTCTCAACGGAATCCTCTCAATTATCCCTGTAGAGGCAGGAGTGCCGAAGGTCACGTCTTGGGCACAGTTCTGTTCCTGGAATACATTAGTGACCTATCTGAGGTTCTGGAAAAATCTATTTTCCTCTTTGAAGATGACTCCACATTATAACCGTACAATTCCACATCTATGCCAGCAGCAGTGGAATCCCTCTCTGCTGAACTGGAAAGGATAAGATTCTGGTCCAAGACTCAGGACATGTTATTTATTCCATGCAGATCTTGTGATATTGCCCTGTCTTTCTGGAAGGATGGTCAAATAAAACCACCTGTCCATTTCCACAATGAACAACTGGAAGAAGTTCAATCTCTCAATCGTCTTGGCCTGACCATCGGTTATGACATCTGTGCAGACATCTATAAAAGATGGCCGCGAAATCCAGCCACGAATTGGAAATCCTCCATCGTGCCAAGTCCTTCTTTGGCGAATGTCCTTCCTTCGTAAATATGAACGTTGCACAGCCAACAAAGGCCTTTGCCGACAACTTAAAGGAGTAAAACTCTTGACTTGATGGGCTGATGCGTCTGCATCACATCTGTCTCTCTTGAACACCAAAGCTATCAGCATCCTTCATATCTCTCATGATGAGGCAGACACAAAGGCCTGTTGCTCTTAGATCCCAGAAAGGTTGGCAGCAACTCTGGTTTTTGCTTTCTCCCTTCATCTAGCTCTGTCTGCTCTCCCAGCCTTTTGACTTTCCCAAGCTCCTCCAGGATGGATATGTTCTTCCTTTAAACGATGGTTCCATTGTGCAAGTTTACCTTGGAACATTACTTTGCTGTATTGATGTATACACAAAGAATTAAGTTAAGCACCCCCCCCCCCCCCGTTTTTTTACAACCTCGCACATTACAAGTTTGTTGTCGTCAAAACAGTGTAATATACCCATGATATTGCTATATTTTCTGGAGAAGTGATATTATGGTCACATAACAACATAACAATCATGCCGTTTTCAATATTTTATTCTGAATAATTTAAGGTGAAAATTTTTGGGAATTTTAGGCATATTTTCACCTCAATTTAAGTATGGAGCTATAGGTCCATCACGGACAGTGTGGATGACGTTTATGTTTTCTAACGTACAGTCATTGTTCTGAGAAGACCTCTAGCGATCTTTGCGTCAATAACGTGTGTAGGACCCACGTGATCGGATCACTGACTCAACCCTACGTCTCATAGACCCTGTAAGCCGTCGTATGCGTTGCTGTGGCAGGTTGTTCCATTCCCGATGTAATGCACGTTCCAATTCATCCAGATTGGCTATTGGAGGGACCATCTTCGCAATTTGTCGTCCCAACATGTCCCAAACGTGCTCGAGGGGGTTCAACCTGCCACAGCAACGCATACGACGGCTTACAGGGTCTATGAGACGTAGGGTTGAGTCAGTGATCCGATCACGTGGGTCCTACACACGTTATTGACGCAAAGATCGCTAGAGGTCTTCTCAGAACAATGACTGTATGTTAGAAAACATAAACGTCATCCACACTGTCCGTGATGGACCTATAGCTCCATACTTAAATTGAGGTGAAAATATGCCTAAAATTCCCAAAAATTTTCACCTTAAATTATTCAGAATAAAATATTGAAAACGGCATGATTGTTATGTTTTTATGTGACCATAATATCACTTCTCCAGAAAATATAGCAATATCATGGGTATATTACACTGTTTTGACGACAACAAACTTGTAATGTGCGAGGTTGTAAAAAAACGGGGGGGGGGTGCTTAACTTAATTCTTTGTGTATATATAACTTCATGAATATCCTTTCTTTGATCACAACTCTTTGATTCTTCTCTACGATCATTTTTTTTTCTCAAGGCAGATAATTATAATGACAATAAATTTATATACAGTTTCGTACTAAAGGACTTGTGTGCATATGAAAATTCTCCTTGAGATGATGAGATATCGAGAGCTCATTACCTCCACCACCGAAGATGGACGGAGGTTATGTTTTCACTCCTGTCTGTTTGTTTGTCTGTTTGTGTGTGAACAGGATATCTCAAAAAGTTGTGGACGATTCAGATGAAATTTGATGGACAGGTTGGGTGTGTGACAAGGACGAAATGATTAGATTTGGGTGAAGATCCGGATACTACAATTCTTTAAGTGATTCTTCACTTTTGAGAGATAGGGCCAAAAACAATATATAGCACAATATTGCAAAGAGTTGTGGACGGATTCAGACGAAAATTGGTGGGCAGGTTTGATGTTTGTCTAGGACGAATTGTTTAGATTTTGGTGAATTTCTGGATCTGGATCAGGAATGTTTAAAAAAAATTAAGTGATTCTTCACCATTCAGAAATCGGGCCAAAGTCTATATAAAGCATGATATTTAAAAAGGTTGTGGACAAGTTATGACAGAACTAGGTGGACGAGTTAGTTATGTGACAAGAACAAGCAGATTCGATTTTGGCTCAGGTCCGGATCCAGATTGGCCCATCAGTGGGATACAAAACGTAAACTGTTCATCCTGGCGGAAGTATGCGCTCTACAGAATGCCGTTCTAGTTTTCCAATTTGTCAGTTGCTGCCGAGACGAGGTAAGGAGCACTTTAACCTCTTCAGTCCTGATGATAGGTTCAGTATCCTGAAGGTGTCCATCAGAGGGCTCTATCTATGGCTGATGTTGTAATGTGCAATTCCAAATTTAAAATTTTCAGTGTTATGAACAAATTGACCGAGTTGGATTAAACAAAGAAGGCCTCACACTATGACTTTCAGAAAATAATATTTGACAGTCATACTTATTCTTAATGCCAGGAACAGACATGGAGAAACCACAACCAGAATTTACTGATCACTCCCCTGCCACAGCCTTTTGTATACTGCATGGATACTGAGCTGGATCCAGGATTTTGTTAAAAAGAAGAGAGAGTGGAAGAGTCCGGAGGATCTAGATCAGCCTTTGTATGAGACAATTGTATGTCATAAGGCAAGGAAGACATATTGACTTCGAACAAACTTTCATTCCCAATTTCACCATTTTGTTTGTGATTTCCCCATTTTCCATAGTATTTGGTATAAACTCATTTCACCAGAAGACCTATTGAAACCCCATATTGAGGCCCCTAATGCAGACTAGGACAAATGCAAGTTTACAATAAAATCTTTAATGGGATTGACGATGTTACTGAGGTCATAAAAAATACGCAGATCTTTAGCATTAAGTACCGCAATGAAAGCTGTCTCGTTTATTTCAAATTGGACTGCATTTAATGGTCTGATCTAAAAGGAATATATAAGAAGGCTGGTTTGAAGTTACCTACAAATGTGTGATCCGATTGAATAGAAATACATCTCACCCTGTCCACCGGTGTATATTCTCAATATATCCAACATGTAATCCCATCGTTGAATCTTGTGAAAATTGTATGTCAGCTTACACCTCGCTTCTCATATCATCCACTATCTCGCCTCTCCAGCATACTGAATTATTAATTCCCATTTGTTATTTCTCTGCCATTTCGAGATTTCCTCATCATTCTCGTTCTGCATTCACCCCCTCCGGTGCATTCCTCTCAACAGAAAACCCAGCTGCACCTGTGTTATTCCAAGATTGTGTTTTTTATACACTATTGCAGTGATGTAAACTTCTTCCATGATTGTTTTAAGTGGGTAGTTCCTGCGAAAGTTACAATTTTATATAGTTTACTGAAATCCAGATACTGGTGGAATGTTGCATCGACGCTCCTAAGCTCTCAAACATGGTCTCTCACTCGATGGTCCTCCATGATGACCCAGTTTCATAAAATGACACTTAATATGAGTAGCTTGATGCCAGGGATGTGGTGAGGCTCGGTTTGCAAGCCAACGTCTACAATTGCAATCGAAGAGACATAATTACTCTTTTATGGAAAATGTTTTTCGAGTTTGTTTTATCCTCAAAAATAGACCGTAGTGAACACACATTTGTGTTAAAAGATTGGCCTTTAAAACCTACCCTTATGAAGGGGGGCAGACATCTGTACAACCACACAAACCCACAAACTGACATTGTGTTTTATATGGTAGATGAGAAAGTCCAGGCAAGGCCTTCAATATTAAACCAGATACAACAGCACCTGCACCTTATATGAAATTTAATTTATATTTAACAGGAGAATCAAATTCGCATCATATGGCGTTTTACTCTGTTGGCTTCCAACTGTCTTTCAGTAATTTGAAGCATTAAGGAAAGTTAACTGAGCACACGTTCACTGAGCGCATTTAGTGACTCGATATGCAAATACTGTTATATATTCAAGTCAATTGGATGAAAATTGACGGCTTTTCATATGAAAATTTATGATTTTGGAAGTTTGACTTTGAGTTGACCTTTGAACTTTTGACCTCAAAAATAGTTAGTTTTCCAATTTAGTGACTCAATATACAAATGCTGTTAAATTTTCAAGCAAATCGGATTTTAAATGGCGATTTTGGAAATGTGACCTCCAGATGACCTTTGACCTTTGACCTCAAAATAAATAAATAGGCTTCTCAATTGTGACGACTTCTACAACTTGGTGAAGTTTCGTGATGATCGGTTTAGAATTGTGACCTGTAGACCGGTGACAAACAGACAAACAGACAAACAAACAAACAGACAGAATAACAAATGCAACCAACCAATATATATATATATAAAACACAGTTTGTGTGTGTGTGTGTGTGTGTGTGTGTGTGTGTGTGTGTGTGTGTGTGTGTGTGTGTGTGTGTGTGTGTGTGTGCGTGCGTGTGTGTGTAATGTTACCGATAGACTCCTAAACGGAGAGGCTCACGTGCTTGATATTTGGCATAGACATGGCCATTGAGCCTGGGACGAACATGGCTGAGACCATATTTGACGAGATCCATATTTTTTATTCATATTTACCTCAGCGCATTTCAGCGAAGTACCCGCTAATCTCAGCCAGTGCGAGCAGCTCGCTGATTCGCTCAGAGCGATCACGTGATGTTCCATCCCGTCATACGTCACACGTTTGCACGTGATTCAGGGCGAAAAGCCATTGCGTTTTTCACCTTTATGCGATCGTGTTTTGTGTCGATTTTGTGCGATATGAATTAAATT
Source organism: Myxine glutinosa (assembly GCF_964187855.1). NCBI lineage: Eukaryota > Metazoa > Chordata > Myxini > Myxiniformes > Myxinidae > Myxine > Myxine glutinosa. The sequence continues at coordinate 86,950,315 of NC_136266.1, forward strand.
TTAATTCATATTTCGTGTTTACGAATTCGAATACGAAGGATTTCCCCTTTCCCCTTTCGATTTCGAATACGAATCGAATACGAGCTTGAGTCGAGAGGGCGAATGTACGGGTTGGGAATGTACGGGTCTCCCCTCCCCCACCCGGCAATGCCGGGTACTTCTGCTAGGATCACGTGATGTTCCAACTTTGCCGCCATAATCTCACAGTTATGCGTTCGCACGTAATTCAGTTTTTCCACATTTCAGCGAGGAACATTGCCATTCACACCACATAGGTTTTTTTTCACTTTCATCTGATATTGTACACCGCTCCTTTCCTATGCCATCTCCAGGCATTGCAAATCGTCATTGCCGGGCACCAAAGGGGGCTCGGCAGTGACGCACGCTGAAAGAGAGTACTCAGTTTTCACTCTGGTTTCTTGTTTGTTTGTTTTCTTGGTTGTCCGGGCGATATCTCAGCCATCCTTCAAGCTAAGAAGCTGAAATTTCGGCACAGTCGTGAGCAAGTCCTTTGTCAAATACGGTATTTTTTGTTTTTTGAATAATCAATTAATTGAGGAGTTATTTAATTATTAGCGTTTAATTAAGTACTTATTTAATTAATTAAATTTCATTTCTCTTCTGACCATTATTAACTCAGGCACCTTTTGAGTTAGGAAGCTGATATTTGGACATGCCAATGACCAGGTGATTTGGCTGCAAAGGATATTTTTGATTTATTAATTAATCAATTAATCGATTAATTATTTAATTATTCGATTAATGACCCAAAAAAATTTTTTTTTTAAGTTACAGATTCTGATGAAATAGTGGTAGTTTATGTGTTCTCTGACCAAATTGATTACCAATTTAATTTTTTTATGATTATTATTTATTTATTTTCATTATTAATCATTTATTTATTTTCTTTCTCATTTGGCCAATATCTCAGGCACCTTTTGAGCTGGGAAGCTAATATTTGGACATAAGTGACCAAGTGATGTGGCTATCAAGGATATTTTTGATTTATTGATTAATCATTTCATCTATTAATTATTTATTGATTAATCGATTAATTATTTATTGAGTAATCAATTAATTATTTAATTTTTTATAAATGACTTATTTAATTAAATTTCTAAAAGATACATCTTCGGATGAAGCACTAGTGGTTTAGTTATGCGATTAGCCAATTGATTATGAAAATATTTTGTGATAATCTTTTATTGATTTTAATTATACAATTAATCAATCAATTAGTGTACACCTCTCCCTCCCAATGCAGCCTTAATGAGCTGCACTGCGGTATTGCCGGGCGCCGGAGGCGCCCCGGCAATGCCGCGCTGCAGCATATTTAATTATTTGGCATGGGGCGGTGTACTTTGAATGTATGTGTACTTGTTGTACACCGCTCCTTTCCTATGCCATCTCCAGGCATTGCAAATCGTCATTGCCGGGCACCAAAGGGGGCTCGGCAGTGACGCACGCTGAAAGAGAGTACTCAGTTTTCACTCTGGTTTCTTGTTTTCTTTCTTGGTTGTCCGGACGATATCTCAGCCATCCTTTGAGCTAGGAAGCTGAAATTTCGGCACAGTAGTGAGCAAGTCCTTTGTCAAATACGGTATTTTTTGTTTTTTGAATAATCAATTAATTGAGGAGTTATTTAATTATTAGCGTTTAATTAAGTACTTATTTAATTAATTAAATTTCATTTATCTTCTGACCATTATTAACTCAGGCACCTTTTGAGTTAGGAAGCTGATATTTGGACATGCCAATGACCAGGTGATTTGGCTGCAAAGGATATTTTTGTACACCGCTCCTTTCCTATGCCACCTCCAGGCATTGCAAATCGTCATTGCCGGGCACCGAAGGGGGCTTGGCAGTGACGCACGCTGAAAGAGAGTACTCAGTTTTCACTCTGGTTTCTTGTTTGTTTTCTTGTTTTCTTGTTTGTTTGTTTTCTTTCTTGGTTGTCCGGACGATATCTCAGCCATCCTTTGAGCTAGGAAGCTGAAATTTCGGCACAGTAGTGAGCAAGTCCTTTGTCAAATACGGTATTTTTTGTTTTTTGAATAATCAATTAATTGAGGAGTTATTTAATTATTAGCGTTTAATTAAGTACTTATTTAATTAATTAAATTTCATTTCTCTTCTGACCATTATTAACTCAGGCACCTTTTGAGTTAGGAAGCTGATATTTGGACATGCCAATGACCAGGTGATTTGGCTGCAAAGGGTAGTAGTGTAATAATGTTGCTTCTGGGACACCTCCGTTTAACATGGGAAATCCCTATCTAATGTCATTTACCCCCTTGTCTTTTTCAAAAATCATAAACACCTCTATTTCTCCCACCCTCATCTTTATGAACCTTTTGTCTGTAGTACCTATCCTTAATGTTGTTCATTAGACCACTCAAACACTACAAATATTTGTTTTCTCTTATAGACCTATCATCCTTCTTCTACATATCATCTGGCAGATTAATCTTTGACCCATTCACTTCCATATTAATTCTTTCCCTCCCTCATTGACCCTAAACACCTATATTTCTCTCACCCTTTTCTTTACGAACCTTCTAACCTTTTGACATGCTATCCTTATTCATTAGACCACTTAAACACCTGTGATCCTTCTGACCTTATGGACCTTTTAACCTTTTACTCTTAATATCATCTGGTGAATATAACCCACTCAAACAACGACCCTACAAATATTTGTTTATGCGTGGGAAATAATTTAATTCTCCTACAACTCTCCTCACCGTCTCATCCAACTCACCGGTATTTAAATTAATTCTCTTATTTGTTTTGTGAACTTTTTTACCAGTTGCCTTTTCAATTATACTTATTTGATATTTTTTACATTCATTTTGTTTTCCATTTATATACCACTCGAACCTTTTCTAATTAATAGCTCACTGTTGAGAAATGACGTTGTTTCACTTGGATAACTTCCAAGGAATTCTCTTTGTCTTGTTTCCTGTTTTTCACAAACACACGCCCTCAGTTTCCAAAAGCTGACAAGCACTTCAGTTCCCCGAAATACATTTTGTTCATTATAAAAAGAGAGGTCTCCGAATGGGACATTTAAACATTGTGAACGAAGATGAGCTTGTCTTATTCCAGTCTTTCCTCTGATGAAGAATACTCGCCGACATTGGTAAGTTCATTTGGTATTAAACACTGTTAATGAGAGCTTTGTATGTGATTAATTATACAACTAATAATTTATTTTTCCTATTCATTGCAGCAATTCAAATATTGTAAATATCCTGGCAGAATTTCAAGTTGTTTCTCAAGAGTTCCACAACGAACTGAATACGGGTTTGAATAACCTACCTCCGAGATGGTGGGCTCAGAATGAATTCAATGTTTCACCGTTCTTAGAAAATTCACGTGAAAGGTATGATAGAAAATAAAAAACGAGAGGTGTGTGCATGTGTGTGTGCATGTGTGTGTGTGTATGTGTATGTGTGTGCATGTGTGTCTGTGATTAAAATAGAGAGATCGAATTGTGAGGAACAGAAATGAAAAAATGAGATTGTGTGTGTGTGTGTGTGTGTGTATGTGTGTGTGTGTGTATGTGTGTGTTCTTGTGTGTATGTATCTATGCATGTGTGTGTGTGTGTATGTGTGTGTGTATGTATCTGTGAATGTGTGTGTGTGTGCGTGTGTGTGATGTTTTGTCAAGCTTACTTCAGCATAGTAATTTCTCCTTATTTTGTTTGCAGCCTCGAAGACCAAAGCTTGGAGTGGGACGATTTTGGACTCCATAGGAATGGTTATTTCCTGTCATCCTGTGATATCCTTAATTTTCATCTCGACGATCTGGACGCTAAGCTGGATTTTTTCGAGGTAAGCATGTGTGTACGTGTGTGTGGTTCACCGTTTATAATAGGTACACCATATCCCTGCGCATCGTAAGAGGTGATTCAGGGTTGGTGTCAGGAAGGGCATCCGACCCTATATTAATAATAATAATAATAATACATTTATTTTGTATAGCGCTTTTCAAGACGCTTTGACATGGAACATAAATATGAAATAAATATCTCTCCCCTCTTGTCTTTAATAGAAAGAGATTCAAAACCTGAAGACATCTGCTGAACCAACCTTTGACTTGTGCTGGGAAGAAATTGATGACTTATGCTGGGGAGAAGTTGAATGTATACCTCAAGAAAAATGTTTTAATAATATAAAGATTTTAATGTTTTCAATATTTATATATATTTGTTTTGTTTACAATTATTTAATTCTTAATTACAAAAAGAGAATAAAGGAGGGAACGGGGAGGTGCACCCCTGCCAAAGACCCTTCACCCCCCTCATCCCACCCCTCCCCTCCCCTTGTGTGTGTGGGGAAGGTGGGGGTGGGATGAGGGGGGTGAAGGGTCAAGGGTGGGGGTGCACGGAGGGTGGGGGATGATGGGTGTGGTCTGTGTGGGCGGGGTCTGTGTGGGCGGGGTCTGTGTGGGCGGGGTCTGTGTGGGCGGGGTCTGTGTGGGCGGGGTCGGTGTGGGCGTGGCTTATGATTTTTTATTTATTTAATTTTTTTTTATTATTACCACGAATTAAATTAGCTAATATGGGTGGGGTGAATAGAAATGTTGTTTAATGAATTATTAGCTTTGTTTTTTGTAATTCTTGCGAGTAAAATGAACCCAAGATTTCTTCTCGATTTATATCATTTAATTTGTAAGTCCAAGGGTTTGTAGCCATTACATCAACGATTATAAATAATTCATTAGTCCATTTTTGTGTATAACCTTTCTCAAAATGGCTTTTCCATTTGTATATCCTTACAATATCACCAACTTTAAACTTGGGCTTTCTCAAATTAATCTCCTTTTCATATTCTAATTTTGTAAATGTTTCTGATGGTTTTGATTGTGTTGATGAATGAACTGTATTATTGTAATTATCTACAATATCCTGAATTAAATACACCCATTTTTGAGAACCGAGTTGTGTGAATTTTTTATATAATTTCTCTTTTAAAGTACGATTAAAACGCTCAATAACAACTGCCTTTCCTTCATTAAAGGTGCTGTATAATTTAATACCCTTCCCCTTAAGAAATTTCATGAATATTTTGTTATAGAACTCTGTTCCCTCATCAGTCCATAACTTCTTTGGTTTCCTTTTATCCCGATCAAATATTAGCTTAAAGGCTAACATTAAAGTATCACCCCTTTTATTTTTTAAAGGGACAACCCAGGCAAATCTACTCCTCAAATCAATAACGGTTAAAGCATACCTGTATCCCCTGTCATTATTCAATTCAATTAAATCAGCGGACCATATGTGGTCAGTGTATTTAGAATAAACCTTCCTTCTTTTAAACTTTGTGATTATAGGTTTGTGTAATTCTTCAGCCAAAAGCTCCTCAGTCTTGATGGCATCATTAGAGCCTAATAGTTTTTTGAGGAATAACCAAGACCAAGTTTCAATTTAGCATTTATCAAATTTCTCACAATAAACCTATCAACTTTCTCTCTCAACGTTGGATTTTGTATCAAAGACAAATTATACAACATTTCGCTGTCGGCTTTATGTTTTTCAGTCAACGTAGTGGTTTTCCCATAAGCAATATCATGCTTCATACACACTTCGTCAACCCTATTTGTAGGTTTAGACCAAGGTTTAGGATTGTCAGCCTCATCTAATCTTTTATCCAAGTTTGTTCCTGGACCACAGAAAGAATACCCTGGAAGGTGTAATTCCCCTGGAATTCCAGTTGTTGTAAATTTACTTCCTGACAGAAACTTTTGTATGTCTCCTCCTCTTTTAGGAGAGATGAATTGGCACTTTTTAGAGCCACATACTTGACATATTCCTTTTTGATAAACTCTATTATTTTTAGCTTTAACATAAGAGATATTTTTAGATTTAGTTTTCTTTTTACATTTGAGACAATAACTCATATTTATTTATCAGAAAAATTCCGACAGAGTATCAAAACCTTTTTGGTTTTCAACATATACATTTCAATCTTTATTTTTAAAACATAAAGAATCCTAAGGAATGCCTTCACTCTCTCCTCCATTTATTTACAAATAAAAACTAACTAAAGTCAATGACACCAACATCATCAATCACATAATCTTTTCCTTCTTCTTCTTCTTCTTCTTCACCACTTTCTCGTTTAAATCTCTGAAATTGAAGACATTGACGTTCTTATTTTTGAAACCATTATCTTCATAAGAGTTGTTAATTCTTTAATTTCCTCTTCGGTGCGTTGAGATTGATTTATTTGCTTTAATACACTCAATCTTTTATGAATCTCAGTGATTTCCATCTTTTTATATTTTTCCTCCCTCTCTCTTTGCTCCCTCTCCTCCTCCTCCATTTTCTCCCTCTCCTCCTTCTCCTTTTTCTCCCTTTTCTCCCTTTCCTCCTTCTCCCTTTTCTCCCTTTCCTCCTTCTCCTTTTTCTCCCTTTCCTCCTTCTCCTTTTTCTCCCTCTCCTCCTTCTCCTTTTTCTCCCTCTCCTCCTTCTCCTCCTTTTTCTCCCTCTCCTCCTTCTCCTCCCTCTCCCTTTCCTCCTTCTCCTTTTTCTCTCTTTCCTCCTTCTCTTCTTCAACTCCTTCCTCATCCCTTGCTACCCTTGAGTTTGAACCCCAAAGAATATTATACATATACTCATCTGGATTTTGAGATATTCTTGTATCTATAATTATTTTTCTCATAATAGGATACCAATAAGATTTGTTGACGATTTCTAAAAGAGTTTTATATTTCATAACTTTGAGAAGTTCATTTTTATTTAATATTTTAAACAAGTCTCTATTTGTGGGTTTAACAATATCAGTATAAGGCCAGTTTTTTATGACAAAATTCCCATGTATATGCTCCAAATCATAAGGTATGTAATACCGAGCACCCTTTTCTTGTAGGTATCCTTGAATACAAAAATTATAATTCTCTTGTAGTCTTCTTCCTGCCATTTATGTATCAGAAATATATGTGAGATTAATATTATGACAGGTAATACCACCCCATCTTCCCACTACCAAATCGGTTTGTATTCCTCGGCTTTCTATCCTTATCTCATTACCTTCCTTCTTTGTCATGCGAACCATCGCTATACTATCATATATTTTTATTTTCTTAAAATCACGTATTTGTTGTTTACTAATTGTACTTCCACATAAATCCTTATCTTCACCAAGTGGATAATATTCTTCTTTACGAGACTGATTTAAATCATGTAGGTCTTCTATGTTTATTGAAAAAGACCAATTATACCCTAAATCAGGCATATCATACCCCCATTTATTAATTCGCATATTAACTAAATGTCCTTCTTTATAAAATTTAATTGTAAGCAGGTAGTTAAATTCAATGAGGAAAGGTGTATGGTCAGTATAACCAGGTGTTGTGGTTGTAAATTTTACTTGTTTCACAAAACGTGCTGTTTTCTTTAAAGATATATATTGTGATAAATCACTGAATCTAATCAAGTCATTCGCATCTGTAGGGTTTGGATAATTGATTAATTTATAAGTATTCTTCATATTAATATTTTTACTTACACTATATTTTTGTCGTTCAGCCTGTGCCTTTGTATAATAATTTGATAAATCAATATCCTGAGAGGATTTTCCAAAGATAGAACCATCTTTTCCAACATAGGTCATTTATATTAGATAAAAAATGATATCATAAAAATTTTCATTATTGTTGAGTTGAAATAATACATATAAACATAATTGGCCACAACATTTAGAATTTATTTCTTGAACTTGGAATGTTTGATAAACACCATTCTGTAAGAATTGTATTACTTCAACAGGTGGTGGCATACCATAACTATCAAAATAATATTTATCCTGACTATTATGAATACAAACCCAATGAGAACCATTCTGTGTGTCTAAATTCATAATAATATTCTTTGTATTCTTATTTATATGTGTTAATTCATCTCTCATACAAATAACCACATTATCAATTTTTAGTGTTTTACAATACTTAGCTAGTTCTATATTTGACGTTGTATTCTTTCCAAATTGTTTAAACCATTTATCCATTTATTTATGAGAAAGATACAATCCATTACCCCGTTTAGTTAGTTTAACACCCGCTTGAGCGATAGAGGAAAGCATATCTCCAACCAACAATCTAGCTTTATCAGGTAGACTTTCAAGTTTTTGAGCAAAATCTACAATTACACCACTTCCACTAATTTGTTTCTCCAACTCCTTGTTATGTCTTTCCAATTCTTTTTGAGCTTTTAGTTGTGCCTTCCTTTCATTAGCAGTTTTTACCGCTGCTGAAATACCACCAGTCAATGCTCCCGCCGCACTTAAACCAGCAAATAAAGGAATTAGAAACGGGAGAAATCCTCCTCTTGACTCGTCTATTGAATATTTCTTTAACATAGGTTTCGTCATTTTAATTTTAAGTGATCCAACATCATTTAGTGTTTTTACTTGTGTGTGTGTGAGTAAAACATCAATTCTTACAGCTCCTTTTCTTTGAATTGTATTAACATTAATAATACAAGGCTTTTGATTTTGAATACAAGATGTTAATTTATTAAGATTGATTTGATTAACATATACCCCAACCATTTATTTATGAGAAAAAACCTATGTGATATTAATCATAACACCATTATCTGTATTAATCTGTAATTCTGTTTCCTCCAAAAGCAAACAATATGCATTAACCTCTTCACTCTCCCCTCTTTCAATGTATAGAGAAGTATCCACTCGATTAGACTTTATAGTTTCCTTTTGAGAACTCAGGTCAATTGCGTAGATTGTATAAAGTTTTTGAAACGCAACCATATCCAAAATAGGATCATTATTACCATTACTTTCACACACCTTTTGGTAGGACTTGTAGGCTTCCGCATAATCATTTTTTTCCCAATCAATTTCCAATCTATCTCGCGGATAAAATGTGCCATCAAGAGAAACCCGAAGTTGTTTCACCTTTGCATTATCACTCAGGGCATTATTCTTATTAGTACCGTCCTCTCCATCTGGTTTTTTAAAAATGAGCCAGAGGTATCGTGGCTTTCCTTGAAGAACACCTAAATTCCAAGTGTAGGTAGTGTGTTCCAGTTTAACGTGTTGACATCTTCTTTTAAGGTATGATACATTTAGCGGTTTCTTTGAGTTAAGTCTTCTATTTAACATCTCTTCCGTTTTAAGATTAGGAGTATATTCACTGATATACCAACACAAATCATTAATAACAAATTTATTATTTTCTCCAAAAGCATTTTCATCCCCAAAAAGCAACCTATTTACATTATCATTCCTTTGTAGTTGAAATCTAATTTTAAGCCCATACAAAACTTTATCATAATCGCAAAATCCAAATATACCTTTAAGAGGTACTGCTACGGTAAAACTATTCACTGCTTTTGTTTCATCATTATACATTGACTTCCTTTGACTATAACCAGGGTCTGCGTTTGTACCCGTTGACATATCAGGAATAAAACCTTCAACAGCTCCCTTACCCATTCTATCACTAAACGAATATAGTGTAAATTTCATCATTTCAGATGTAGCAGAGACATAATCAACCGCTTCAACCTCTTGTGTTCCAATATACAGGCGGACACTATCAAACATTTTCCAGAAGAAATCATTTACGAGTGTAGCATTAGTATTATTCGCAGCCTTAGTGAATTTAAATTTACACAGCAAGAAACTATCAGCTATATTCAAGTAAGTTTGTTGATTATTTATTTCAAAACTTTTTGTTCCGTTTGAATTCCAGTCTGTTCCTGTTATAGCATTTACCTTAAAATAGTCTTCCTTTTTAGTAGAGTTTGAAATGATAATCGTATCATCCAAATCATAGATACTATCAATCGCTTCCATACTTGTATTTATATAGCATTAAAATCGTTGAAACCCTGACCCAAGTATTTTAATGATTTTTTGTCGTTCTTGTGAAGATAGTTGAGTTTTACCTTTTTTAATTTCTTTGATTGCTTGTAATTTATGAGACTCCTTTTGAGCATCTTTTATACTCTTTATAGCACCCGCAACAGAGCCCACGGCAGAAGCAGTTGAACCAATTAGGTCTTTATGTTTAAGGATGGTTGAACCAATACCCATTAGAGTATCAATTATCCCATCTCCTTTATTTCTAAATTGATGTCCCACACCCCGTTGTCGCTTTGGTTTATAGTATCCTCTCCCAAGAAACATACCTTCACCCTTATAGTATGGTGAAAGGAACATCCCATCCCCTGTAATTATTTTATATTTTCCCAACTCGTGTTTTCTCACAATAACCATTATTTATTTATTGAAAAACTTCACGTAGGTGAATTCTGATGGATATAATTTCATCATTAAAGGATATCATACGATTATCTTGGTCGGTTATCCTAAAATTTACTCTGTATATGGTTTTTCCTGACACAGGTAAATAGACAAGATTTTTTGGTTCCATATTAAATTTATAACCAATCGGGGTTGAGTATGCGCTGAATGAAAATATTGTATTTGTTCTTATTCCATCGTTATAAGCACCATCAATCAAATCACAATGAATTAATACTGAATTTATACCGGAGGATATTTGAATGACATTATCACTGTAAGACGTCCCGTTAGTTTCAATCTTTTTAGAAGAGAACCCCAATAGCTCTCTGAACGAATTTTCAATCGTGAAATCAACTTTATAATTATTTTTAAGTTTAATAGTTGATTTTGAAGTGTGTTTTTGAATATCTATTACAATATTTTTTGGTTCATCACCTTTTTCTTTCATAAGGCGAGAGACTTCTGAAGATATTTGAGAAATCTCGTAAGCTCCAGGTGAAACGGTTATAGTTTTATATCCACTTCCTGGATTATAACTAAACTTGTTGTTTTTCTCTGTGATATTAAAAAGGGTATTGTAAGTTTCCATTGACAACAAAGATGCCTCATATGAGGTAAGGGGGTCAAGTTGTAGTGGGTAAGGGAATGAAGCTGTGTAATCGCTCGTTGTGAAATTAAAACTAAGAATTGTGCTTCTCATCTTATTTAATATCTAATAAAATATCTTTGTATTGACATTTATTAATTATTTTCATGTTCATCAACTGATCTAAAATGGCTGAGGATTCATTAAAACAATTGTTGTTTCCAGCCTTCTTACTACCTAACAACAATAATAGCCTATTAACTAATTGTGATGGGTCATTTGGAAGAAAACTAACACCCGAACCAAGCTTACTTAAAGCATCAATAATATGTTTCTCCTTCTCATTCTTCTTACTTTTACCAGCAACAGAAACTCCATAATCAAGTGCATTTAGCAACTCAATATATACCCTATCTTCCTCTCTTTCCATATCAAGTGGTTCCTCAAAATATTTTGAACCGCTGAATCCGGGGTTTGTTAGAAGAAACATTAATCTTGGAGTTAATTTAACATTTGGTTGAGTAGAACTCAAGAACATCAATTCATCATTAAATATCAATACCTTTTCTTCCACAAGATGAAACACTGCTGGTTCTTCTGTTGGAATGAGACCTGCTCTGGTTTTTGAACCCGCCGAATATTCATTGTTTTGAAGAGCTTCCACAACATAATTAGGGGGTTGATTTACCTCCTCAAGTTTCCGAAATAATCCCTCGTCATCATATTCTAATTCACCAAGTTCTTGTTTTGTTATCTGACTAAAATCTTTGAGCATTTGAAGTTTTTTCGGAGTAAATTCTACCGTGGGAACTGTAGGGTGTTGAGTTTTCAAAAGTGGTTTAAAGAATTTCTCTTGTTTTCTTTCAAAGGCTTCTTCACCAGTTAGTTTCTGTCTCCGTTTCTTCTTTATCTCTTCCTGTTGTTTAACAACTTTTGAAACTAATTGTTGATGTTCCTTAAACTTTCTTTCTCTTTCTTCAGTATTCATTTTCTGTATTTATTTATTGAAAAATATCATTTAGTATCTCATCTTGTTTCACAACAATATATTTATATTTTCCAATCGTGTGTTTCATATAATTTTCAAATTCTTTTTTACTACATAACGTAGAGCAATTATCTCTCCAAAAATTATTTACATCTATTGAATTTAACTTAAATAAAATAAAAGTATTGGCATTGTTTCTTATTGAGCGTCGAGGGAGTTGAAAATATGATTGACTAAGATATATACAATTACAAGAAGAATGTCTCCCTCTTGTATAGTAGCTATCCATTACTGTTTGGTTTCTCTCATTAACACAATCATCAAAGATGACAAGGTTCTTTTTTGATTTATCTAAATCTTGAGGTGAAGGTATATCATCCGTATTATCACTGAGAATACAAGTTATGGGTTTCGATTTTGATTTCTGTGTATCACAAAATAATTGTATTATATCATCAATATTATAATCATTTAGTTTGTTTTGAAGTTTAAATAAACCGATAATGTCTTCCTTTTTAAGACCCGCATTAAAACCCTGTGAGAGTAGTTGATACTCGGGTTGAAAACTTGACTTTGTAAAAATTATTAAATTATCATAATCTAAAAAATTAGAACCAAGGAGCATCTTTAAAAGTAAACAGGTTTTTCCACATCCGCTTGAACCAACTATTAGACATCTCAATGAATTTGGAATGTTTTTATGGTTATTAAATTTTATCTTATTTTCCCAAACGGGTAAAAAATCATTCATTTATATATTTGGAAAACAAGTTATCCAACTTTTTTTGAGCTATTTGAGAAACTCTATATTTTATCCTGAGTTCGGGTTTAATTTCAAAATAATCCATTATTTTATTTATATAGTATCTTGTATTAACATTTCCATTAAAATTATTTTGAATAATAAATATCATTAAACCCTTATACATTTCCTCAATACAATTAGTCTCTTCCCTTGAAAGAAATGGTGTATTATCATCACAATACTTAACATTCATCTCTCTTATTAATCTTGTAAAGTAATTCATTTTTGGTTCTAATTTAAAAGAGTTATATATTTTTTTATATTTCTTATTATCATTAATTAAAATTAAATCACAGAAAATACATTGTTTATATGAATCCTCATCATTAAGCCCCACTCTATCACAAGCCGGACAATTCTCTAATTTATCATATGGAGAGTCTGGAAATTCTAAATATCCTTCAGAACTTATCATATTTATGTGGTAAATTTTTACTTAAACTAAACGCAAGTTTATTCATTAATAAATACAATGTTTCAAAGCACAAAAGACAAATTTCAATCAATCTCTACTTCGGTGGAAGATATAGAAAAATATGTCAAAGATGTTAAATTGAACAAAGATAAATATGGAAATTTTTGGGTAAAACCAGTTATGGAAAATAACATGAGCCCCTCTATTTCATTTAAAGGAAGAGCTCTAACTATACCTGGAAAGACATCCATTAAAGTAAATCTAACAAAAGTTTCTCCTCTACTCCTGGCAATTTATTCAAAGCTTGAAAAAGTGATTGACCACGATACTTTGAAAAAGAATGATAAGACCATTAATAATTCTAGAGGAGACATTTGTATTTTCTTTAATAATCCAAAGGGTGTAGATCTAAGTAAAATGAATGATGTTAATATTTCTGGTGAAATGTCATTTCGTTCTATGATAGTTAGAGATTATTTAAAGATAACTTTTGATATAAAAATTGTAGAGATTGAATCTGTTAATGAAAGAAAGTATATAGATATTGATGGGAATATTTTTCTTGCTAATTAAATATGAGTCAATACAGCAGTGAAGATTTTACTATTTCATTGAACTCGGACGATAGTGATGATAGTATTTCATTGAACTTGGACGATGGTGATGATAGTATTTCATTGAACACAGATGATAGTTATGATACTAATAGTTTGTGCTCAAATGATAGTTATGAGAGTAGCTTTATTGATGACTCTGAGTATGATTCTGAGTATTCATGTGATAGTTATGACTTAGATGATTCTGAGTGAAAAAGTGTTTTAGTTTAAGCACAGCGATATATATAAAACGGAGCTGTAAAGCTCAAAAGTGTTTTATTTTAAGCACAGTGATATATATAAAACACCACGTTTTCTCACGCTATAAATATGGTTTATTGTGATACTTGCGAGAAGGAAGTAAAATATTATAAACAACATATTCTCACCGCAAAACATACATACAACATTTTAAACAAACTTTCCCCTCTTCCACCTGAAACAAAACACTGTTCTACATGTAATAAAAATATCCTCAAGAAAGGCTTCAAAATACATCTTAAAACAAATCTACATTTATCAAATTTTATCACAACTAAAAACTCTGATGGAGCATTCAAAGGACATATTAAAATAAGAGTCTTTAACTTCAAACCTCCTGAACCAGAGTCTATAGTTGATGCTGTAGAAATAGTT
>NC_136266.1:86964818-87103715 GCF_964187855.1 Myxine glutinosa
GTATATGGTTTTTCCTGACACAGGTAAATAGACAAGATTTTTTGGTTCCATATTAAATTTATAACCAATCGGGGTTGAGTATGCGCTGAATGAAAATATTGTATTTGTTCTTATTCCATCGTTATAAGCACCATCAATCAAATCACAATGAATTAATACTGAATTTATACCGGAGGATATTTGAATGACATTATCACTGTAAGACGTCCCGTTAGTTTCAATCTTTTTAGAAGAGAACCCCAATAGCTCTCTGAACGAATTTTCAATCGTGAAATCAACTTTATAATTATTTTTAAGTTTAATAGTTGATTTTGAAGTGTGTTTTTGAATATCTATTACAATATTTTTTGGTTCATCACCTTTTTCTTTCATAAGGCGAGAGACTTCTGAAGATATTTGAGAAATCTCGTAAGCTCCAGGTGAAACGGTTATAGTTTTATATCCACTTCCTGGATTATAACTAAACTTGTTGTTTTTCTCTGTGATATTAAAAAGGGTATTGTAAGTTTCCATTGACAACAAAGATGCCTCATATGAGGTAAGGGGGTCAAGTTGTAGTGGGTAAGGGAATGAAGCTGTGTAATCGCTCGTTGTGAAATTAAAACTAAGAATTGTGCTTCTCATCTTATTTAATATCTAATAAAATATCTTTGTATTGACATTTATTAATTATTTTCATGTTCATCAACTGATCTAAAATGGCTGAGGATTCATTAAAACAATTGTTGTTTCCAGCCTTCTTACTACCTAACAACAATAATAGCCTATTAACTAATTGTGATGGGTCATTTGGAAGAAAACTAACACCCGAACCAAGCTTACTTAAAGCATCAATAATATGTTTCTCCTTCTCATTCTTCTTACTTTTACCAGCAACAGAAACTCCATAATCAAGTGCATTTAGCAACTCAATATATACCCTATCTTCCTCTCTTTCCATATCAAGTGGTTCCTCAAAATATTTTGAACCGCTGAATCCGGGGTTTGTTAGAAGAAACATTAATCTTGGAGTTAATTTAACATTTGGTTGAGTAGAACTCAAGAACATCAATTCATCATTAAATATCAATACCTTTTCTTCCACAAGATGAAACACTGCTGGTTCTTCTGTTGGAATGAGACCTGCTCTGGTTTTTGAACCCGCCGAATATTCATTGTTTTGAAGAGCTTCCACAACATAATTAGGGGGTTGATTTACCTCCTCAAGTTTCCGAAATAATCCCTCGTCATCATATTCTAATTCACCAAGTTCTTGTTTTGTTATCTGACTAAAATCTTTGAGCATTTGAAGTTTTTTCGGAGTAAATTCTACCGTGGGAACTGTAGGGTGTTGAGTTTTCAAAAGTGGTTTAAAGAATTTCTCTTGTTTTCTTTCAAAGGCTTCTTCACCAGTTAGTTTCTGTCTCCGTTTCTTCTTTATCTCTTCCTGTTGTTTAACAACTTTTGAAACTAATTGTTGATGTTCCTTAAACTTTCTTTCTCTTTCTTCAGTATTCATTTTCTGTATTTATTTATTGAAAAATATCATTTAGTATCTCATCTTGTTTCACAACAATATATTTATATTTTCCAATCGTGTGTTTCATATAATTTTCAAATTCTTTTTTACTACATAACGTAGAGCAATTATCTCTCCAAAAATTATTTACATCTATTGAATTTAACTTAAATAAAATAAAAGTATTGGCATTGTTTCTTATTGAGCGTCGAGGGAGTTGAAAATATGATTGACTAAGATATATACAATTACAAGAAGAATGTCTCCCTCTTGTATAGTAGCTATCCATTACTGTTTGGTTTCTCTCATTAACACAATCATCAAAGATGACAAGGTTCTTTTTTGATTTATCTAAATCTTGAGGTGAAGGTATATCATCCGTATTATCACTGAGAATACAAGTTATGGGTTTCGATTTTGATTTCTGTGTATCACAAAATAATTGTATTATATCATCAATATTATAATCATTTAGTTTGTTTTGAAGTTTAAATAAACCGATAATGTCTTCCTTTTTAAGACCCGCATTAAAACCCTGTGAGAGTAGTTGATACTCGGGTTGAAAACTTGACTTTGTAAAAATTATTAAATTATCATAATCTAAAAAATTAGAACCAAGGAGCATCTTTAAAAGTAAACAGGTTTTTCCACATCCGCTTGAACCAACTATTAGACATCTCAATGAATTTGGAATGTTTTTATGGTTATTAAATTTTATCTTATTTTCCCAAACGGGTAAAAAATCATTCATTTATATATTTGGAAAACAAGTTATCCAACTTTTTTTGAGCTATTTGAGAAACTCTATATTTTATCCTGAGTTCGGGTTTAATTTCAAAATAATCCATTATTTTATTTATATAGTATCTTGTATTAACATTTCCATTAAAATTATTTTGAATAATAAATATCATTAAACCCTTATACATTTCCTCAATACAATTAGTCTCTTCCCTTGAAAGAAATGGTGTATTATCATCACAATACTTAACATTCATCTCTCTTATTAATCTTGTAAAGTAATTCATTTTTGGTTCTAATTTAAAAGAGTTATATATTTTTTTATATTTCTTATTATCATTAATTAAAATTAAATCACAGAAAATACATTGTTTATATGAATCCTCATCATTAAGCCCCACTCTATCACAAGCCGGACAATTCTCTAATTTATCATATGGAGAGTCTGGAAATTCTAAATATCCTTCAGAACTTATCATATTTATGTGGTAAATTTTTACTTAAACTAAACGCAAGTTTATTCATTAATAAATACAATGTTTCAAAGCACAAAAGACAAATTTCAATCAATCTCTACTTCGGTGGAAGATATAGAAAAATATGTCAAAGATGTTAAATTGAACAAAGATAAATATGGAAATTTTTGGGTAAAACCAGTTATGGAAAATAACATGAGCCCCTCTATTTCATTTAAAGGAAGAGCTCTAACTATACCTGGAAAGACATCCATTAAAGTAAATCTAACAAAAGTTTCTCCTCTACTCCTGGCAATTTATTCAAAGCTTGAAAAAGTGATTGACCACGATACTTTGAAAAAGAATGATAAGACCATTAATAATTCTAGAGGAGACATTTGTATTTTCTTTAATAATCCAAAGGGTGTAGATCTAAGTAAAATGAATGATGTTAATATTTCTGGTGAAATGTCATTTCGTTCTATGATAGTTAGAGATTATTTAAAGATAACTTTTGATATAAAAATTGTAGAGATTGAATCTGTTAATGAAAGAAAGTATATAGATATTGATGGGAATATTTTTCTTGCTAATTAAATATGAGTCAATACAGCAGTGAAGATTTTACTATTTCATTGAACTCGGACGATAGTGATGATAGTATTTCATTGAACTTGGACGATGGTGATGATAGTATTTCATTGAACACAGATGATAGTTATGATACTAATAGTTTGTGCTCAAATGATAGTTATGAGAGTAGCTTTATTGATGACTCTGAGTATGATTCTGAGTATTCATGTGATAGTTATGACTTAGATGATTCTGAGTGAAAAAGTGTTTTAGTTTAAGCACAGCGATATATATAAAACGGAGCTGTAAAGCTCAAAAGTGTTTTATTTTAAGCACAGTGATATATATAAAACACCACGTTTTCTCACGCTATAAATATGGTTTATTGTGATACTTGCGAGAAGGAAGTAAAATATTATAAACAACATATTCTCACCGCAAAACATACATACAACATTTTAAACAAACTTTCCCCTCTTCCACCTGAAACAAAACACTGTTCTACATGTAATAAAAATATCCTCAAGAAAGGCTTCAAAATACATCTTAAAACAAATCTACATTTATCAAATTTTATCACAACTAAAAACTCTGATGGAGCATTCAAAGGACATATTAAAATAAGAGTCTTTAACTTCAAACCTCCTGAACCAGAGTCTATAGTTGATGCTGTAGAAATAGTTAAACCTGCTGTTCAAACGTTGATTGAAAAAACACTAAAGGAAATGAAACCACTTAAATTTTATATGGGAGTAAAATTAGAAATGACAAAGGATGAAGGAGTTATAGATGCACCATACATGAGAACTGAGCCACACTTTATATCTTCATATCAAGATTTTAAAACATCAGGAGTCTATGATGAACTTATTAAACAAGAGCAAGATGTGGATAATTCAATCGTAGGAAGTGGATTCAATATAGGAAAAATTATTTACATAGACATTCATATTCTTAAATCAGATCCTCTAAAAGCTTCTTCTTACATTGATTTACCCAGTGTTATCAAAAATAGAAAAGCAGTTATCAATATCAAAAATAAAGACAATAAATGTTTTCTCTGGTCTATTTTAGCACACTTACATCCTCCACATTTTCATGATGAAAGAGTATCTCATTATAAAAAATATGAGAATACATTAAATACGAAAGATCTAAAGTTTCCGATGACTTTAAATGATATTCCTAAATTTGAAAAGATGAATAATTTATCAGTTAATGTTTATGGTCTAACAGAAACAAACAACATTCAGGTTTTAAAGCTTTCTGACAATTGTAAACAAACTCATATTAATCTTCTATATTTTAATTCAGACGAAAATTCACATTATACATACATCAAAGATATTGCTAAATTAATAAAACCACAAGTCTGTAAGAGAACAAATAAAATATATATTTGTTTGCGTTGTCTTAACTTCTTCAATTCACAAGAAAGATTAGATAAACATTCAAATTATTGTGGCGAACATAAATCAACGGTAATCAATATGCCTAAAGAAGGCTCAAAGATCACATTCAAAGATGAAAATAAAAAGATCAAACATCCATTTGTTATATATGCTGATTTTGAAAGTATTTTAGAAAAAATTGATACTGCTTCTCAAGATCCAAAAGAATCATACACAAATAAATATCAAAAACATACTCCTTGTGGTTTTTGTTATTATATCAAATCATCCGTTGGTGATAAATATAACAAGTTAGAGATGTATAGAGGCTCAAATACCCCAGAGGAGTTTGTGAAACGACTAGAAAAAGACTGTGTTCGATTAACCAAGATAATGAGAGAAACCAATAAACCAATGTCCTTAACAAGTAAAGAAAAAAGGGAATTTATAAAAAACAATGTCTGTCATATTTGTGAGGAGAAAATTGGTAAAGGTCTAAAGGTTAGAGACCATTGTCATCTCACTGGTAAATATAGAGGTCCGGCTCATCAAAGTTGTAATATTAATTATCAACTCCCCTCTTTCATTCCTGTCTTTCTTCATAACAACGCTCATTATGATACACATCTATTTATCAAGGAACTCTCAAAGACTTCTGGAAGTATCTCAGCAATTCCAAACACGGATCAGAAATACATTTCATTCACAAAAACAATTCACACATCTCCTATTACTCATATCAGATTTCTTGATACATTTAAATTCATGGCAAGTCCATTGGTTAACTTGGTTCAAAATCTAAAAGAGTTTCCATGTCTTTCAGAGTATTTTTTAGATAAAGATTTTCTAACACAAAAGGGAATTTACCCCTATGACTATATGGACTCATTTGAGAGATTCAATGAAACACAACTTCCTTCAAAAGAAAATTTCTATAACAAATTAAATAATAGTCATATATCTGATAAAGATTATGTACACGCACAAAATGTTTGGGAAAAATATAACATCAAGAATCTTGGCGAGTATCACGATTTGTATCTCAAAACTGATGTGCTTTTATTGGCCGATGTATTTGAAGCCTTTAGATCTGTTTGTCGCACTGGATATGGATTGGATCCTGCTCACTACTACACAGCACCTGGATTGGCCTGGAGTGCGATGTTGAAAATGACAAAACAAGATTTGGATTTGATAACCGATGTTGATATGCTTTTGATGATTGAAAAGGCAAAAAGAGGTGGAATTTCACAAGTCTGCTCGAGTAGATACGCAAAAGCAAATAACAAATATCTTCCAAATTATGATCCAACGAAAGAGAGTTCTTACTTGATGTACTATGACGCGAACAACCTGTATGGCTGGGCAATGTCTCAGGCTCTTCCTTATGGAAAACTTAGATGGGTAAAGGAAAAAGACTACAAAAACGTTTTACAAGATGTATGTATCTCTACACAAAAAGAATTGGATGAAGAAAAAGTTGGTTATTATTTTGAAATTGATTTAAAATATCCAGAGGAACTCCATAACCTACACAAAGATCTCCCATTTGCTTGTGAGAAAGCAAGTCCAAAGAAAGAATGGTTGAGTGATTATCAACGATCGTTTGATATAGGTGAATCAACAGAAAAATTACTTACTACATTATATAACAAGAAAAATTATGTTCTACACCAAAGAAATTTGCGACAATATTTATCAAAAGGTCTAAGAGTAGAGAAGATCCATAGGGTTCTAAAGTTCAATCAAAGTCATTGGTTAAAGGGGTACATTGATTTTAATACACAAAGAAGAACAGAGTCAAAAACAGATTTTGAGAAAGACTTTTATAAATTGATGAATAATGCGGTCTTTGGTAAGACTATGGAGAATGTGAGGAAAAGACAAAATATCAGACTATCAACATCTTGGGAACAAGCATCAAAATTAATTAATAGACCGAGTTTTACTCGAGCTGAGGTCTTTACTGAGAACTTTTGTGCGATCCATTTGATTAAAGAGAGTATTGAAATGAACAAACCTATTTATATTGGAACAACAATTCTTGATTTATCAAAGTCATTAATGTATGATTACTTTTATAATAACTTGAGGAAGAAATATCAAAATGATGTTAATCTACTTTATATGGATACAGATAGTTTTATTTTGAAAATTAATACCAACGATGTTTATTCAGACATGAAAAGAGACATTAATATCTATGACACGAGTAATTACAGTCCAGAGAGTGAGTTGTTCTCTTCTAAAAATAAAAAGGTGATTGGAAAGTTCAAGGATGAATTAGGAGGAAATGTTATGAGTGAATTTGTGGGATTGAGGTCAAAGGCTTATGCTTATAAATACATTGTGAATAACGTTGAAAAGACTGATAAGAAGTTAAAAGGTGTAAAGAAAAATGTTATTAAAGAAACAATAAACTTTAAGGATTATTATAACTGTTTAACAACAAAGAAAGAAGAGTTTAGAAAGATTAATGGAATAAGAAGTTATAAACATCAATTATATTCAGAAGAGATAAATAAGAAAGCATTGGGGGCTTTTGATGATAAGAGGTTTATTTTAGAAAATGGAATTGATAGTCTCCCTTATGGTTATATAAGTATATAAGTGATAAGATATATATATAAGTGATAAGATATATATAAGTGATAAGATATATATAAGTGATAAGTTAAAAAGGGGGGGGGGGGGGGGTTGGGGATTTTAACGGGCTACCGCCGCCTTTTTTACTATTATATAAATGATAGAACCAAGTATCAACCAGACTAAAGAGTGGAGGTGTAATCAACCTTGGTATATAAATGGAAAACATAATGAATGTGAAAAATATCAAATAGGTATAATTGAAAAGGCAACTGGTAAAAAAGTTCACAAAACAAATAAGAGAATTAATTTAAATACCGGTGAATTGGGTAAAAAAGATGGAAATATTTTTGAGTGGACGGAAAACTTTGATGGTTGTCAGGAAAATATATACTTTAATTTAAAAATGGTATGTGGCACTGGAGGTGCTCAAGCAAGAACATTGAGGGAGGTTTACCATTTTATCTTAGCTCAGTTAAAATATCTTAATAAAGAACCAAACTCAAACATATTTTTTGTTAATATATTAGATGGTGAAGAGAGTTGTAGGAGAATTAAATTATTTCCCACGCATAAACAAATATTTGTAGGGTCGTTGTTTGAGTGGGTTATATTCACCAGATGATATTAAGAGTAAAAGGTTAAAAGGTCCATAAGGTCAGAAGGATCACAGGTGTTTAAGTGGTCTAATGAATAAGGATAGCATGTCAAAAGGTTAGAAGGTTCGTAAAGAAAAGGGTGAGAGAAATATAGGTGTTTAGGGTCAATGAGGGAGGGAAAGAATTAATATGGAAGTGAATGGGTCAAAGATTAATCTGCCAGATGATATGTAGAAGAAGGATGATAGGTCTATAAGAGAAAACAAATATTTGTAGTGTTTGAGTGGTCTAATGAACAACATTAAGGATAGGTACTACAGACAAAAGGTTCATAAAGATGAGGGTGGGAGAAATAGAGGTGTTTATGATTTTTGAAAAAGACAAGGGGGTAAATGACATTAGATAGGGATTTCCCATGTTAAACGGAGGTGTCCCAGAAGCAACATTATTACACTACTAAGGATATTTTTGATTTATTAATTAATCAATTAATCGATTAATTATTTAATTATTCGATTAATGACAAAAAATTTTTTTTTTTTAAAGTTACAGATTCTGATGAAATAGTGGTAGTTTATGTGTTCTCTGACCAAATTGATTAATAATTTAATTTTTTTATGATTATTATTTATTTATTTTCATTATTGTACACCGCACCTTTCCTATGCCATCTCCAGGCATTGCAAATCGTCATTGCTGGGCACCGAAGGGGGCTCGGCAGTGACGCACGCTGAAAGAGAGTACTCAGTTTTCACTCTGGTTGTTTTCTTGTTTTCTTTCTTTCTTGGTTGTCCGGACGATATCTCAGCCATCCTTTGAGCTAGGAAGCTGAAATTTCGGCACAGTAGTGAGCAAGTCCTTTGTCAAATACGGTATTTTTTGTTTTTTGAATAATCAATTAATTGAGGAGTTATTTAATTATTAGCGTTTAATTAAGTACTTATTTAATTAATTAAATTTCATTTATCTTCTGACCATTATTAACTCAGGCACCTTTTGAGTTAGGAAGCTGATATTTGGACATGCCAATGACCAGGTGATTTGGCTGCAAAGGATATTTTTGATTTATTAATTAATCAATTAATCGATTAATTATTTAATTATTCGATTAATGACAAAAAAATTTTTTTTTTTTAAGTTACAGATTCTGATGAAATAGTGGTAGTTTATGTGTTCTCTGACCAAATTGATTAATAATTTAATTTTTTTATGATTATTATTTATTTATTTTCATTATTAATCATTTATTTATTTTCTTTCTCATTTGGCCAATATCTCAGGCACCTTTTGAGCTGGGAAGCTAATATTTGGACATGAGTGACCAAGTGATGTGGCTATCAAGGATATTTTTGATTTATTGATTAATCATTTCATCTATTAAGTATTTATTGATTAATCGATTAATTATTTATTGAGTAATCAATTAATTATTTAATTTTTTATAAATGACTTATTTAATTAAATTTCTAAAAGATACATCTTCGGATGAAGCACTACTGGTTTAGTTATGCGATTAGCCAATTGATTATGAAAATATTTTGTGATAATCTTTTATTGATTTTAATTATACAATTAATCAATCAATTAGTGTACACCTCTCCCTCCCAATGCAGACTCAATGAGCTGCAGTGCGGTATTGCCGGGCGCCGGAGGCGCCCCGGCAATGCCGCGCTGCAGCATATTTAATTATTTGGCATGGGGCGGTGTACTTTGAATGTATGTGTACTTGTTAATCATTTATTTATTTTCTTTCTCATTTGGCCAATATCTCAGGCACCTTTTGAGCTGGGAAGCTAATATTTGGACATGAGTGACCAAGTGATGTGGCTATCAAGGATATTTTTGATTTATTGATTAATCATTTCATCTATTAAGTATTTATTGATTAATCGATTAATTATTTATTGAGTAATCAATTAATTATTTAATTTTTTATAAATGACTTATTTAATTAAATTTCTAAAAGATACATCTTCGGATGAAGCACTAGTGCTTTAGGTATGCTATTAGCCAATTGATTAAGAAAATATTTTGTGATAATCTTTTATTGATTTTAATTATACAATTAATCAATCAATTAGTGTACACCTCTCCCTCCCAATGCAGCCTCAATGAGCTGCACTGCGGTATTGACGGGCGCCGGAGGCGCCCCGGCAATGCCGCTCTGTAGGATATTTAATTATTTGGCATGGGGGCGGTGTACTTTGAATGTATGTGTACTTGTTGATTTATTAATTAATCAATTAATCGATTAATTATTTAATTATTCGATTAATGACAAAAAAAAATTTTTTTTTTAAGTTACAGATTCTGATGAAATAGTGGTAGTTTATGTGTTCTCTGACCAAATTGATTAATAATTTAATTTTTTTATGATTATTATTTATTTATTTTCATTATTAATCATTTATTTATTTTCTTTCTCATTTGGCCAATATCTCAGGCACCTTTTGAGCTGGGAAGCTAATATTTGGACATGAGTGACCAAGTGATGTGGCTATCAAGGATATTTTTGATTTATTGATTAATCATTTCATCTATTAAGTATTTATTGATTAATCGATTAATTATTTATTGAGTAATCAATTAATTATTTAATTTTTTATAAATGACTTATTTAATTAAATTTCTAAAAGATACATCTTCGGATGAAGCACTACTGGTTTAGTTATGCGATTAGCCAATTGATTATGAAAATATTTTGTGATAATCTTTTATTGATTTTAATTATACAATTAATCAATCAATTAGTGTACACCTCTCCCTCCCAATGCAGCCTCAATGAGCTGCACTGCGGTATTGCCGGGCGCCGCTGCAGCAATCACTGCCGCGCTGCAGCATATTTAATTATTTGGCATGGGGCGGTGTACTTTGAATGTATGTGTACTTGTTTGTGATTTATTTCAAACAAACTGTATTTCCCATCTACACGGCCATGTATTCCTATTAACGTTATGTAAAGTACATAAATTGTGTGGATTACATCATTTCTGGATGTGATCAATTGCCAGTAACCATCTATATCCCTCCCCTCCCCTCCCTCCTCCCCCTCCCTTTCCCCCCTCCCCCTCCCCCTACCCTTCCCCCTCCATTCCCCCTCCACCCTACCCTCTCCCCTTCCCCCCTCCCCTTTCCCCTCCCCCTCCCCTCCCCCTCCCTTTCCCCCATGCCCTTCCCTTTCCCCCCTACCCCTTCCTTTCTGCCCTACCCCTTCCCCCTCCCCCTCCACTCCCCCTCCCTTTCCCCCATGCTCCTCCCTTTCCCCCCTACCCCTTCCTTTCTGTCCTACCCCTTCCCCACCCCCCCTCCCACTCCCCCCTCCCCCTCCACCTCCCCACCCCCCTCGCCCTCCCCCTCCCCCTCCTCCCCACCCTCCCACTCCTCTCCCCCTCCCATCCCTCCCCCTCCCCCCTCTGCTCCCCTCCCCTCCCCGCTCCCCCTCTCCCTCCCCCCACCCTCCCACTCCTCTCACCCTCCCATCCCTCCCATTCCCCCTCTCCTCCCCCTCCCCTCACCCCTCCCCTCCCCCTCCCCCTCCCCTCTCCCCCCTTTCCTCCCCTCCCCCCCGTTCACCTCCCCTCCCCATCCCCCCTCCACTCCCCCTCCCCCTCCCCCCTCCCCCTCCCCTACCCCTCCCCCTCCCCCTCCCCTTCCCTCCTCCCCCTCCCTCCCGCTCCCCCTCCCTTTCCCCCCCCCCCCATCCCCCTACCCTTCCCCCTCCCTTCTCCCTCCACCCTACCCTCTCCCCTTCCCCCCTCCCCTTTCCCCGCCTCTCCCCCTCCCCTTTCCCCGCCTCTCCCCCTCCCCTCCCCCTCCATTTCCCCCATGCCCCTCCCTTTCACCCCTACCCCTTCCTTTCTGCCATAGCCCTTCCCCATCCCCCTCCCCCTCCCTTTCCCCCATGCTCCTCCCTTTCCCCCTACCCCTTCCTTTCTGTCCTACCCCTTCCCCACCCCCCCTCCCCTCCCCCTCGCCCTCCCCTCCCCCCTCTCCTCCCCTCCCCCTCGCCCTCCCCTCCCCCCTCTCCTCCCCTCCCCCCCGTTCCCCTCCCCTCCCCTCCCCCCTCCCCCACCCCCGCCCCTCCCCCCTCCCCCTCCACTTCCCTCCTCCCCCTCCCTCCCACTCCCCCTCCCTTTCCCCCTCCCCCTCCCCCTACCCTTCCCACTCCCTTCTCCCTCCACCCTACCCTCTCCCCTTCCCCACTCCCCTTTCCCCTCCTCTCCCCCTCCCTTTCCCCCATGCCCCTCCCTTTCCCCCCTACCCCTTCCTTTCCGCCCTACCCCTTCCCCATCCCCCTCCACCCTTCCCTCCCCCTCCCTTTCCCCCATGCCCCTCCCTTCCCCCCTACCCCTTCCTTTCCGCCCTACCCCTTCCCCATCCCCCTCCACCCTCCCCTCCCCCTCCCTTTCCCCCATGCTCCTCCCTTTCCCCCCTACCCCTTCCTTTCCGCCCTACCCCTTCCCCATCCCCCTCCACCCTCCCCTCCCCCTCCCTTTCCCCCATGCCCCTCCCTTTCCCCCCTACCCCTTCCTTTCCACCCTACCCCTTCCCCATCCCCCTCCACCCTCCCCTCCCCCTCCCTTTCCCCCATGCTCCTCCCTTTCCCCCCTACCCCTTCCTTTCTGCCCTCCCCTCCCCCCTCCCCTACCCCTCCCCCCTCCCTCTCCCCCCCTCTCCTCCCCTACCCCCTGTTCCCCTCCCCTTCCCCCTTCCCTCCCCTCCCCCGCCCGGCAATGCCGGGTACTTCTGCTAGTACTTGATAAATCTTTGATTTTGTAAGTAGCAAACAAGAAAACAAACAAACAAACAAACAAGAAGACGTCATGCGGAGCACGATACTTGCAAAATCCCCCCCCCCCCCCCCAAGTGTTCCATTGATACAGCAAATTGTCCATTTCATTTCAAAATTTACGATCTTGATCAAAAGCTTAGGTCAACAGGATGAAAAGTGACGATTTTTCAGATGAAAAATGATGATTTTAGAAGTTTGACCTTGAGTTGACCTTTGACCTTTCGACCTCAAACATAGTTGGTTTCCCAATTCAGTGAGGCAATACACAAATGCTGTTCAATTTTCAAGTCAATCGGATGAAAATTGATGGGTTTTCAGATGAAAATTGATGATTTTGGAAGTTTGACCTAGGATTGACCTTTGACTTTTTGACCTCAAAAATAGTTGGTTTTCCTATTTAGTGACACAATGTGCAAATGCTGTTCAATTTCAAAATCAATTGGATGAAAATTGATGGTTTTCAGATGAAAATTGATGATTTTGGAAGTTTGACCTTCAGTTGACCTTTGACCTTTTGACCTCAAAAATAGTTGGTTTCCTAATTCAGTGAGGCAATATGCAAATGCTATTCAATTTTCAAGTCAATCAGATGAAAATTGACGGTTTTTCAGATGAAAAGTGATGATTTTGGAAGTTTGACCTTGAGTTGACATTTGACCTTTTGACCTCAAAAATAGTATTTTTCCCCATTTAGTGTCTCGATATGCAAATGCTGTTCAATTTTCAAGTCAATCGGTTGAGAATTGACGGCTTTTTGAATGAAAATTGATGACTTTTAAAATTTGACCTTGAGGTGACCTTTGACCTTTTGACCTCAAAAATAGTTCGTTTCCCAATTTATTGACAATATACAAATGTTATTCATTTTTTAAGTCAATCAGATTTAAAATGGCGACTTTAAAAATGTGACCTCCAGATGACCTTTGACCTTTGACCTCAAAATCAATAGGCTTCTCAATTGGGACAACCTAGACAACTTGGTGAAGTTTCGTGATGATCGGTTTAGAATTGTGACCTGTAGGCTGGTGATAAACAGACAGACAGACAAACAGACAGACAGACAGACAGACAGAGAACCACAAACGCAACCGACCGATATACTTGAAAAATCTTCGATTTTGCAAGTAACAAACCACACTTCTAAATAGCAACATAATTTCTACACTCCAACCAATGAAATATTCAGAGGCATGAAGGAGCTGTGCTCCAACTCGAATCGAAAGAATGGACGCGACAAAAAGCTGGAATTAGTCCGAGTTTCTTTATTGCATCAAATCAACTCGGGTACACTGAAAAGCCCGTTTATCGGGCAGCATTATATACAAGCACTCGAATATCTCATGCCGGAGCGTTTGCCCTTAAAAGGCGCGACTGGGCGTGTCCGGGAGACCTGGGCGAGTCTGGACATGCCCGGGAACGGCGAGACTGGGTGTCGCCGGAAGGGCCGGGCGAGCCCGGGAAAGGCGAGTCCGGGCATGCCCGGGAAAGGCGAGACTGAGCGTCTCCGGGTGGTCTGGGCGAGCCCGGCACAGCAATCGCTCCGTGGTTGCGTCCTCGGCAGGTGTAAGGCGATTGTGTATGTTCAGCGGCAACCGCTACACACGCCCCCCCAGAATCGACTTGCACCGGCAGGGTCAATTTAAGGGGGGTCCTGATGACCCGGCCGAAGCGACCCCTGGAGGGTCGTGGGGGCGGGGGGGGGGGGTCCGGTGTGGGGGTGGGTGGTCGAGCGGGAGGCACCGTGGATGGAGGGCGGCCTCGCCGTGGAGGAGGGGGCAACCGAGGTGGTTGGTCGATGTCCACGTGCGCCGGCTTGAGGCGGTCCACCGAAATCCGGTCCGACCTGCAGCCGACGTCGATGACGAAGGACTTGTCGTCCCGTCGCAGGACCCGGAAGGGTCCGTCGTATGGCGGCCTGAGTGGCCCCCGGTGTGCGTCATGACGCACGAAAACGTACTCCGCTGTGTGAAGTGCTGGGGGGACGTAGGCCTGGGGGTCACCGTGGTGGGACGTTGGCACGGGGGAAAACCGTCGGGCGTTCTCCTGGAGGTCCGAGCGCTGGTGAGCTGCGGACCAGGGACTGGTGGCGTCGGTCACGAATTCGCCTGGGACGCGTAGCGGCTGGCCGTAGACCAGCTCGGCGGTGGATGCCCGGAGGTCCTCCTTGGGGGCCGGGCGGAGGCCCAAAAGGACCTACGGTAGCTGGTCGGTCCAGCCGCCGTCCTGAAGGCCGGCCATGAGCACGGCCTTCATGGAACGGTGGAACCGCTCGCACACCCGTTGGCTTGGGGGTGGTAGGCCGTGGTACGGTGGAGCCTGACCCCCAGGTTGCGGGCGACCGTGCCCCACAGCTCGGAGGTGAACTGCGGCCTGCGGTCCGAAGAGATGTCCGCCGGTGCGCCGAAACGGGCGACCCAGGTGGCGATGAAAGCCTGCGCCACGTTGGCGGTGGTGGTGGAGATGAGGGGAACGGCCTCCGGCCACCTGGTGGTCCTGTCCACCATGGTGAGCAGGTGTGTGAAACCCCGTGATGGGGGGAGGGGGCCCACCAGGTCCACGTTGACGTGGTCGAAACGCCGTTCGGGCACGGTGAAAGATGCCAGCGGGGCCTGGGTGTGTCGGTGGTCCTTGGCCTGTTGGCAGGCCGTGCAGGTGCTGGTCCAATCGCGGACATCCCGTTGAAGGCTGTGCCAGACGAATCGCGCCGACACCAGCTTCTGGGAAGCTTTCCGGCCCGGGTGGGAAAGGCCGTGGAGGGAGGCGAAGATGCGGCGTTGCCAGGTAACGGGCACGATGGGGGCGAGGCTGGCCTTGGGAGACGTCGCAGAGCAGGACAGTGTGCGCGAAGGGGATGTGGGCCAGGCGGAGGTCCGTGTCCGCCGCCCGGAGGGCTTGCACCGTGGTGTCGGTGGTCTGGTCAGCCGCCATAGCGCGAAGTCCACGCCGAGGTGGACCGAGTTCGCGCTGGCCCGAGAAAGACAGTCGGCCACAGCGTTGTATTTGCCGGCGACGTGCCGGATGTCCGTGGTAAACTCCGACACGGCGGAGAGGTGGCGCTGCTGGCGGGCCGACCATGGCTCCGTGACTTTGGCCATTGCGTAGACCAACGGCTTGTGGTCGACGAAAGCCGTGAAGGGTCGGCCCTCCAGGAGGTGGTGGAAATGGCGAACGGCCAGGTGTAGACCGAGGAGCTCGCGGTCAAACGTGCTATATTTGAGCTCGTTCGGCCGGAGTTGCCGGCTGAAAAAAGCGAGTGGCTGCCAAACCCCGTTCACCCATTGCTCATGTACGGTGCCCACCGCGTAGTCGGAGGCATCCGTGGTGAGTGCGATGGGAGCGTTGAGCACCGGGTGAGCGAGCAGTGTTGCGTCGGCGAGGGCCCGCTTTGAGCTTGTAAATGCCGCGTCCATGGCTGCGGACCAGATGACATCGTGTTTGGCCGGCTTGCCCCGGAGGGCTTCGTAGAGGGGCCGCATGAGCTGAGCAGCGCGGGGCACGAAGCGGTGATAGAAATTCACCATTCCGAGGAACTCCTGCAGGGCCTTGATGGAGCGGGGACGCGGAAACGCGGTGATGGCCTCGACCTTGGTAGGCAGCGGCACGGCTCCGTTCTTGGTGATGTGGTGGCCCAAAAAATCAACGGCCGTTGTGCCGAAGTGGCATTTGGCCGGGTTGACGATTAGGCCGTGCTTGCTGAGGCGCCCGAACAGTGTTTGGAGGTGGAGGAGGTGCTCGGCCCGGGACGCGCTGGCGACGAGGATGTCGTCCAGGTAGACGAAGAGGAACGGCAGGTCGCGCAGCACGCCATCCATCAAGCGCTGGAACGCCTGAGCCGCGTTCTTGAGGCCAAATGGCATTCAAAGGAATTCAAATAAGCCGAACGGCGTGATGACGGCCGTTTTTGGGACATCGGCCGGCCTGACAGGTACCTGGTGGTATCCCCGTATCAAGTCGATCTTCGAAAAAATGACCCATCCTACCAGACGGGCGGAGAAGTCTTGAATGTGCGGGATCGGATACCTGTCGGGGGTGGTAACGTCGTTAAGGTGGCGGTAGTCGCCACATGGGTGCCAGCCGCCCCCCGGCTTCGGTACGATGTGTAGTGGCGAAGCCCACGCGCTATCGGAGCGCTGCACGATACCGAGGTGTTCCAAAGCGTCGAACTCGGCTTTGGCCACGGCGAGCTTGGCTGGGTCGAGGCGGTGGGCTCTGGCGTAGACCGGCGGGCCCGTAGTTGGTATGTGGTGCTCGATACCATGTCGTACCGTGACGGCCGAAAACGTCGGCCGCGTGAAGGCCGGGAACTCCGCGAGCAGGCGAGCAAACTCGTTCGCCGCCGGGAGGGCGCATGCTAGCTCGGTCGGCGCGGAGCTGCTCAACGTGCATGCCAGGGAGCTGAAGGTCTCGGCGTTGACGAGGCGACGCCGTTTGACGTCAACCAGCAGCCCGTGTGCGCAGAGGAAGTCGGCGCCCAGCAGAGCCATGGGCACGCTTGGGGTCACAAAAGTCCAATGAAAGCGCTGGCTGCCGAAGCAGAGGGTGACGTTGCGCGGGCCGAAGGTGCGGATGGCCGATCCATTGGCCGCCACCAAGGAGGGGCCGCAAACCGCGGACTGCCTGTCCTGATCGGAGGTGGGTATGACGCTCAGTTGGGCGCCGGTGTCACACAGGAAGCGCCGTCCGGACGCTTTGTCCCTGATAAAAAGTAAGTTGCCCATGTGGCCGGCGCTCATGGCTGGTAATGAACGCCGGCCCGGCCGTTTCCCGACTTGCCGAAAGTGCACGGGGGGACGGCATGTCCGGGCCTTTTGTCCGAACCTGGCATGGTAGTAACACCACGCCTGGTCAGGTGTAGGCCCCGGTCGTCATGTTGGAGGCAGTCGGCGTGGCGTAGCGGCCGCCAATTGCGCCGGCAGTTCGGCCGCCGAACGTGCCGGGTGCTCGGACGCCATGGGCGTTGCTTCGGACTGCGACGGGCTCCAGGTCGCTGCCCCGATGCGTTGGCCTGCCGAGGAGATCTTGTCGGTTTCCCTAGCGAGGACGCGGGGATCCGTGATCTGCGTGCTTGCC
The DNA here is from genome assembly GCF_964187855.1 of Myxine glutinosa. Classification (NCBI taxonomy): domain Eukaryota; kingdom Metazoa; phylum Chordata; class Myxini; order Myxiniformes; family Myxinidae; genus Myxine; species Myxine glutinosa. The sequence continues at coordinate 86,982,524 of NC_136266.1, forward strand.
AGGGCGAGGCGTACCTGGCTAGGCAGCTGACGGAGGAACAGCTCTTGAAAAAAGAAAATCCGGGGCGTGCTCCCCGAGCAACGAGAGCATGTAATCCATTCGCTCGGACGGGCGCGTGTCGCCGAGCTCGGGCAGGTCGAGCAGGCGCCGTGCGCGTTCCGCCGATGAGAGGGCGAAAGCGTCGAGGAGGAGCTTCTTGATCGCGCCGTACTTGTCAGCGGCTGGCGGGTGCTGGAGGAGGCTGAGGGCGCGGGCCGCGGTGGCTGAGCCGAGTGCTGCTACCACATGATGGAAGCGGGTGTCGTCGGCGGTGATGCCTCGCAGGGCGAACTGGGAGTCCGCCTGGGCGAACCAAACTGCCGCGTGAGCCTCCCAGAAGGTAGGCAGTTTGAGGGCAACTGCCGTGTCCATGTCGGTAGGTCACCAATGAAGGAGCTGTGCTCCAACTCGAATCGAAAGAATGGACGCGACAAAAAGCTGGAATTCTTCCGAGTTTCTTTATTGCATCAAATCAACTCGGGTACTCTGAAAAGCCCGTTTATCAGGCAGCATTATATACAAGCACTCGAATATCTCATGCCGGAGCGTTTGCCCTTAAAAGGCGTGACTGGGCGTGTCCGGGAGACCTGGGCGAGTCTGGACATGCCCGTGAACGGTGAGACTGGGTGTCGCCGGACGGGCCGGCGTGCTTGGACATGCCCGGGAACGGCGAGACTGGGTGTCACCGAACGGGCCGGGCGAGCCCGGGAAAGGCGAGTCCGGGCATGCCCGGGAAAGGCGAGACTGAGCGTCTCCGGGCGGTCTGGGCGAACCCGGCACAGCGATCGCTCCATGGTTGCGTCCTCGGCAGGCGTAAGGCGATTGTGTATGTTCAGCGGCAACCGCTACAGGCATATCATTGTTATTTACTTATGTTATGTATACCGGTACCGGTACTCATAATATTACTGAAACGTGCATTTCATACTTGACATTTTCCTCTCCCTTTCATCCAGATTATTCAAGATTTCTCCCTCTCTCATGATCCATACTCTTCACAGATCGTCTGTAATGTAATGCTGCAGGTGTGTGTGTGTGTGTGTGTGTGTGTGTGTGTGTGTGTGTGTGTGTGTGTGTGTGTGTGTGTGTGTGTGTGCGCGCCTGGCCATGACCTGATAATAAAGCAGTTGTGGCGGACACAAAAGCCCACTGGCGTGGTGACATCATTCCACGCACCAAGTGGGCGGTGGCCACGTCCGAGGGGTAGGCGTGGCCTCATGAGAGACACCGGGCGCCCAGCCCGGAGCGGTACGGTGTTACAGTGTAGTCTTGAATAAAGGCGTTTATATGTTACCGCTTGTCCGCTTCCTCCTTGCTCACAAGCAGCGCGCGTAACGCCGCGCTTTATTGGTGACCCTCGACGTTGGATCTGCCGGAGCGATCCTTCCACACGCGACGCCATCGCCATGGCCGCCTTCGTCAAACTTACGGAATTTTGGGAGGCTCAGGCCGAAGTCTGGTTCGTCCAGGCCGAAGCCCAATTTCAGCTTCGGCACCTCACCGGCGATGACACGCGCTACTGCCACGTCGTCGCCTCCCTCGGGCCCGGCACGGCCGCTCGAGTTGTGTCCGTCCTTCGCCACCCACCGGACGGCCACAAGTACGAGGCACTCAAGCGGCTACTCCTAGCCACGTTCAGACTCACGGACGACGCACGGGCCGACCGCCTCCTGGATCTCCCCGAGCTCGGTGAGACGCGCCCGTCGGTCCGAATGGACCATATGCTGTCACTGTTGGGCGACGAAGCCCCCGGTTCGCTATTCCGGGTGCTTTTCCGTCGCCAACTTCCAGCGCAGGTTCGCCTCGCGTTGGCCGGGACCGGGCTAACGGAACCCCGAGCATTGGCGGCCGAGGCGGACAAGTACTTCGCCGCTTCGGACACGCGGGCGAGCGTTGGCGTGGCCGTCACGGCCTTCGACGCTGCTGTTCCACAGCATCATCTTCTACAGCACGCTGATGTTCCACAGCATCATCTTCTACAGCACGCTGATGTTCCACAGCATCATCTTCTACAGCACGCTGATGTTCCACAGCATCATCTTCTACAGCACGCTGTGGTTCAGCAGCATGCTGATACGCACCTCGTGAACGCCGCCACGCCCCGCCCACCGCCGCGGCGAAAACCGCCACCGCGGGGAAACCCGTCGACTCCACCGGCCTGGCGGAGCCAGCCGCGCTCCTCCAGCTCCACCACCTGGTGCTGGTTCCACGCCAAGTTCGGCCACGAAGCTCGGCGGTGTCATCCGCCGTGCTCCTTCAACGGGTCGGGAAACGCCCGGGCCGGCGCTCAATTGTGGCGATGAGCGCCGGCCGTTCGAGCAGCCTGCTGTTCATAACGGACACCTTCTCCGGGCGCCGTTACCTGTGCGACACGGGAGCACAGGTGAGTGTCATTCCCGCCGGCATGTCAGACAAGCACGCCACGGGTGGGGGCCCCGCGCTGCTTGCCGCGAACGGGACGCCCATCCGTACGTACGGAAAACGCTGCCTCTCTCTGCGGTTTGGAGGGCAGGTTTTCCGATGGACGTTCGTCACCGCCGACGTGCCCATGGCACTGCTTGGCGCGGACTTCCTGTGCGCTAATGGGCTCCTGGTCGACGTCAAGCGCAGACGGCTTGTCCAGGCCGAGACGTTCAGCTCGCTCGCATGTGCGTTGCCCAGCTCAACGAGCGGCTTGCCAAGCGGCTTGCCGAACGATTCGGTTCCGGCCACGTTGGTCTGTACGCTTCCGGCAGCGGACGCATTCACCCGCCTCCTCGCCGGTTTCCCGGCCCTCACGCGGCCCACCTTCTCGGCGGGGGCCGTCAAGCACGGGGTGGCCCATCACATCCCCACCGTCGGGCCACCGGTCTACGCCCGGGCACGCCGCCTCGAGCCGACGAAGCTGGCGGTGGCAAAAGCGGAGTTCGCTACCCTGGAGCGACTCGGCATCGTTCGGCGCTCAGAGAGCGCTTGGGCGTCGCCGCTGCACATCGTGCCGAAGCCCGGCGGGGGATGGCGACCGTGCGGGGACTATCGCCGTCTCAATGACGCCACGACTCCCGACCGCTACCCCGTCCCCCACATTCAGGACTTTTCCGCCCGTTTGGCGGGCAGGTCCTTCTTCTCGAAGGTGGACCTCATACGCGGCTACCATCAGGTCCCCGTCAGGCCGGAGGACGTCCCGAAGACGGCGGTCATCACGCCATTCGGACTCTTCGAGTTCCTGCGCATGCCCTTCGGTCTGAAGAATGCGGCTCAGGCGTTCCAGCGACTGATGGACAGCGTCCTGCGCGACTTGGATTTTGTCTTCGTCTACCTGGACGATATCCTCGTCGCCAGCGCGTCCCGCGAAGAGCACCTACGCCACCTCCGCACGCTCTTCGAACGCCTGGGCCAGCATGGCCTGATTGTGAACCCCGCAAAGTGCCGGTTCGGCGCCGCCACAATCGATTTTCTGGGGCACCGTGTCACCAGGCACGGAGCCGTCCCCCTGCCGGCCAAGGTGGAGGCGGTGAAGGGGTTTCCGCGCCCCCGCACGATCAGAGGGCTGCAGGAGTTCCTGGGCATGGTGAACTTTTACCATCGGTTCCTGCCCCGTATCGCCCAGCTCCTGCGCCCCCTGCACGAAGCTCTCCGAGGTAAGCCGGGCAAAGGCGACGTTACCTGGACCGAGCAGATGCACACGGCGTTCACGGGCGCGAAGCTCGCCTTGGCTAACGCCACCATGCTCGCGCACCCGGCGCCCGATGCACCGATCGCCCTCACCACCGATGCCTCGGACTACGCGGTGGGCGCGGTGCACGAGCAATGGGTGCGTGGAGCTTGGCAACCGCTGGCGTTCTTTAGCCGGCAGCTTCGCCCGCCCGAACGCCGTTACAGTACCTTCGACCGCGAGTTGCTCGGACTTCACTTGGCGGTCAGGCACTTCCGCCATCTGCTCGAGGGCCGGGCGTTCACTGCCTTCGTCGACCACAAGCCGCTGATCTTCGCGATGGGCAAGGTCACCGAGCCGTGGTCGGCCCGGCAGCAGCGTCACCTCTCGGCCGTGTCCGAGTACACGACGGACATCCAGCACGTCGCGGGGAAGGACAACCCGGTGGCGGATTGCCTTTCCCGGGCCGTCGCCCACGCAGTCCACCTCGGCATCGACTATGCCCGGATGGCAGCGGACCAGGCCGCTGACCCCGACGTCCAGGCCTTGCGGACCGCCGTCACGGGCCTCCGCGTCACCGAGGTGCCGTTCGACGGCGCGGGCGCGGCCCTCTTGTGCGACGTCTCCCTCGGGCGTCCTCGCCCCATTGTGCCCGCGGGCTGGCAGCGCCAGGTGTTTGACGCCATCCACGGCCTGTCCCACCCGGGCGCGAGGGCCTCCCAAAGGCTGATCGCCGACAAGTTCGTCTGGCATGGCCTCCGGAAGGCCGTCCGCGGCTGGGCCAGGACATGCCTCGCGTGCCAGCGCGCCAAGGTGCACCGGCACACCCAGGCCCCGTTGGCCCCGTTCACGGTGCCGGAACGCCGGTTTGACCACGTCCACGTGGACCTGGTGGGACCTCTGCCCCCCTCGCGGGGTTTCACCCACGTCCTCACCATGGTGGACCGCACCACCCGGTGGCCGGAGGCCGTGCCCTTGGCGTCGACAACGGCGGCCGATGTCGCGCAGGCTTTCATCGCCACCTGGGTCGCCCGGTTCGGCGCCCCCTCAGACATCTCATCCGACCGCGGCCCCCAGTTCACCTCGGAGCTCTGGGGGGCGGTTGCGCAGGGGCTCGGGGTCCGGCTGCACCGAACCACGGCCTACCACCCCCAGGCTAACGGCCTGTGTGAGCGATTTCACCGCTCATTGAAGGCCGCGCTCCGGGCCACCCTCCGCGACGGCGGCTGGGTCGACAGGCTCCCCTGGGTCCTGCTGGGCCTCCGGACGGCGCCCAAGGAGGACTCCCAAGGAGGAGTTGGTCTTCGGGCAACCGCTGCGGGTGCCGGGCGAGTTCCTCCCCGACTCCACGGCACCATGGTCCGCGGCACAGCAGCGCTCCGCTCTGCAAGAGACCGCCCAGAGGTTCGCCCCGGTGCCAACGGCATGCCACGGGCACCCACCGACGCACGTCGCCCCGGAGCTTCGCACGGCGGAGTACGTCTTCGTCCGCCACGATGCCCATCGGACACCACTGCGGCCCCCGTACGACGGGCCTTTCCGCGTGCTGGAGACCGGGGCGAAGCACTTCACCCTGGACATCGGCGGTACTCCTGACCGCGTTTCGGTAGACCGCCTCAAGCCGGCCCACCTCGATGTGGACCATCCACCGCCAGTGGCCCGACCCCCACGTCGGGGCCGCCCTCCTGCGGGCGGACCCCCGGCACCGCCCAGCCCCGCCGCCACGCCGCCCCCCGGTCCTGCACCCATCCCAGGAGCAGCCAGGGGCATCCCACCTGGCATCCCTGCACCCCGGACGCCGCCGATCGCCAGGGGGCGCTTCGGCCGGGTCATTCGTCTGCCCCGCAAACTGGCCCTCCAGGTGCGCGGGAATTCTGGAGGGGCGCGTGTGGCGGACACAAAAGCCCACTGGCGTGGTGACATCATTCCACGCACCAAGTGGGCGGTGGCCACGTCCGAGGGGTAGGCGTGGCCTCATGAGAGACACCGGGCGCCCAGCCCGGAGCGGTACGGTGTTACAGTGTAGTCTTGAATAAAGGCGTTTATATGTTACCGCTTGTCCGCTTCCTCCTTGCTCACAAGCAGCGCGCGTAACGCCGCGCTTTACAGTTATCTTATAGTTGTAGTCAGTGCTGCCGACGCAGCTTCCGGAGCAAGGGTTATACTGGATGTTTTGACATCGCCTTCCCAGCTTCAAGACCGACCAACTTGCAAAAGCAAAATCCCTCTCTCCTCCTCAAAATGTACGAAGTTACTGTTAGGGTGTATAGATAAGCTTCGTAGGGAGCTTCTCCTTCTGACGCCCTATTCATTTATCGTTCTTTCCCTCTTGTAGCCATTACTACTAGTAATACAGTAAATTTGTTTTGGGAAGTTGTTGCACAAGAGTATCAATAAAACTGAAAACGACGCACAAGAGTCCATGATCCAAGTGTACAGGCGTTAAGCGTTTTGAAGTACTCTGTGCTCACCTTCACGTTGTTCTACTCGAAGTAAACGCAAATCGTGGGTGAGCAACGTTTCCGTGAGCCCATATGTAAATCTCGCACAGGGGTGTAAAGTTTCAGCTTCGGTTTGAATTTCGTGTTGAAAAATCAATGTGTGGCGCAAGCGATCACGCTGCACATGCCTTTGGTCCGGTATTCACAGAGCATTCCCTTCTGTATTGTCATTGTGGAAACAAGTGTCATGGTGGGTGAAAGTGTAAAACTAAAAGAATGAAGCTTGACGTGAGCATCATGTGATTGTCATATCGGCATATAAATGTGTCGATGTGCAGGGAAGCGCGGAAGGTAGGTCGTTCCTCATTCCCACACCCTCACCCCTCCCTCCCAGGCTCCCATACGGCCACATAGGCCTACCTCACCTCTCGTGCGTCTGCCTCCCTCCCCCACATCCCCTCATATTCCATCCCTTTCCTCCTCACACATCTGCCTCCTCCCCTCCCTCATTCCCCCCTTCCCCTTCCCTCATTCCATCCCTTCCCCTCCCACACCCTCCTCCTCTCATCCCTCAATACCTCCCTTCCTCCTTCCTCATTCCATCCCTTTTCCCTCCATCATTCCATCCCTTTTCCCTCCATCATTCCATCCCTTTCCCTCCCATATCTTCCTCCTCCACTCCCTCATTCCCTCCCTACCCCTTCCACATCTGCCTCCTGTCCTCCCTCATTCCATCCCTACCCCTTCCCTCATTACATCCCTCCCCCCTCCTCCATCGTTCCCTCCCTTCCCCTTCCCTCATTCCATCCCTTCCCCCTCTCTCCTACCATCCTCTCCTCCCCCTCCACGTCCCCTTCCTCCCCCTTGTCCCACTCCCACCCCTTGTCCCATTCCTCTCCCTTGTCCCATTCCTCCCCCTTGTCTCCTTCCTCCCACTCTTACCTTCCTCTTATGCCCCCTTCCCCTCTTCCTACTCTCCCTCCCCGCCTCCCCTCCTCCCCTACCCCCCCCCCCCCCACAAACTCACCCACACCCTTCCCGTCATATCATCCCACTTCTAAATCCCTCTCGGCATTGGACCAATGATGGTCGTTGGTCGTTGAGTCGTTGGTGGGCAGAGGGAGGGATATCTCGGAACAATTCCATTCTTCCAATTCTTCATTTTATATTTTCAAAGCGAGCATATTTTATTTTAACAAGAATAAATTTCCTTATATATATGATGTATAATGCTAATCCCATTCTTACAAGGAACTTCATCTAACAACATTGACACCCAGGCATCCCTTTGTTGGTAAAGTACACATTGCACACATTAACATTCGTCTGTCAACTTTCTTGTGGTTCAAGTACCACCCCTTCCTCCCTCTCGCATTCACCACCACACACCATCCCCTAGTTTTTGCAATGGAGGGGGTAATTATTGGCGAGTGAGGTGGTGGTGGTTCAAGTACCAAGCCTGAATCATCCGAGGTGTAAGCCTGCTTCAGGTGAACTTCACTTTGGATAACACATTCATAAAATGATAACACATTCACAAAATTATTAACACATTCATAAAATGATAACACATTCACAAAATTATGAACACATTCATAAAATGATAACACATTCACAAAATTATGAACACATTCATAAAATGATAACACATTCATAAAATGATAACACATTCACAAAATTATTAACACATTCATAAAATGATAACACATTCACAAAATTATGAACACATTCATAAAATGATAACACATTCACAAAATTATGAACACATTCATAAAATGATAACACATTCATAAAATGATAACACATTCACAAAATTATTAACACATTCATAAAATGATAACACATTCACAAAATTATAACACATTCACAAAATTATGAACACATTCATAAAATGATAACACATTCATAAAATGATAACACATTCACAAAATTATTAACACATTCATAAAATGATAACACATTCACAAAATTATTAACACATTCATAAAATGATAACACATTCACCAAATTATTAACACATTCATAAAATGATAACACATTCACAAAATTATTAACACATTCATAAAATGATAACACATTCACAAAATTATTAACATTCATAAAATGATACATTCACAAAATTATTAACACATTCATAAAATGATAACACATTCACAAAATTATAAACATTCATAAAATGATAACACATTCACAAAATTATTAACACATTCATAAAATGATAACACATTCACAAAATTATTAACACATTCATAGAATGATAACACATTCACAAAATTATTAACACATTCATAAAATGATAACACATTCACAAAATTATTAACACGTTCATAAAATGATAACACATTCACAAAATTATTAACACATTCATAAAATGATAACACATTCACAAAATTATTAACACATTCATAAAATGATAACACATTCATATTTGACCTTTCACTTTGGGGAAAAAAAAATGCAAACACGTAATTACTTCAAAACAATAAATTTATCATTATATCCAACACCTTTACGTGCATAATATGTAGATTCCCTTATTTTCTTCTATTTTGTGATCACCTTGACTTTTTATAACTTTTCGTGAGTGTTCATTCCATGTTTGATTTTCACCCAATTTTTTCCACCAACACCTCGACTTGTTATTTTAGTTCCTGCATGATCCATGACCCCTTCAAAATAAAAGATGGAAATGATTGTGGACATAAGGGATGTTGACTCGGGGTTGTGGGGGGGGGGGGGGCGGAGGGAGGGAGGGAGAAGGGGTGGGAGGCAGGAGGTGAGTGGGTAGGGGGACGAGGGGGCTCCAAACCCTACCTGGGTTCCTCTACAGTTGCAGACATTTACATGTAGCACCTACATGACGATTCCTACACCTACAACCCTCCCCCCCGCCCCCTTCCCCCCATCCCCCCGCCCCCTTCTCCCCCTCCCCCAATCAGTGCCGGACCGGTTCCATCACATTAGTGAGTTGCAACAGCATCGACAAAAGCGGCGCACCATCAAGGGTCCCAAACACGTAGCACATGCAATGCCAATAGCAGTCATCACATAAATATCAAGACCCCCTTACTTCTCTCACCCGTAATTGGAGGGAACAACCAATCAGCTCTCACCTAATCAATTATCCCCTGGTGTTAAGGATCAATATTTCCAATGTGTGGATGGCATGGACGCTCGATATGTTTAATACAATGTAAATCCTCCAAAGATCTACCAAGATACAAAGTTGTAAACCTATAAGGTACTTACCAGTTGCCTTTGGAAGATTTTACATCCAAAAACATTAATAAAACTTTTGGACAGCATCGCTGAGTGACAAAACTGACCGACCCAAAGTAGACCGGTTGTAATCTTCTTATTCTTCTTATTATTTTTCTTTTCAGGCAGCCTAACTCAAAATTGGTTTAAGTTCAGGTTTCAGTTTTAAGAGTTCAGGACTTGGTTGTTTTTTTCCCGAACATTCCAAACCAACACGGGTTTTTTCCTTGTGTTTGTCGAATCTGCAGCTGCCACTTCCACCTCATTAAAACAATGTTTTCCGAACCGAATTTGTCGTGTTTTTCTCTTAGATCTTCGTCCGTGGATTGCTGTTTTTTGTTTCCGTGTAATTTTCCATGTTAATTCGTACCTTGTTGTGCTGTATTTATCAAATTTGTTTTTGTGTTATTCAATGCCTACTCCTCAAATAGCTGCTGTAAAAAGTCTGTATCCCTTTTGTCCCCGTGTTACTCATTTTGCTTCTTCCTTCCGATTTTCCCCTCATCGCTTCAAAAACAAAACAAAAAAGAAACAAACTTTTTTTCACTCCACAATGATCTCATTATACTTGAATTCCCTTCTACCTGTACTTCTTGTACTTTTTTCTCCCTTTTCTAGTTATCTCCAAACGAAATCCTCATTGAAGATAAATGCTTATTCCCTCTTTCTTTAGAAGCATTTTAAAATGCTTTTACCTTCCTTATTTCTCCATCAGGAGGACCCACGTGTTCTTCTTCTTCTTCTTCATATAATTATTATTAACTCCCCCCTCCCCAAAGCCCCCCTCTCCAACCTGCAGGCATCTTGTTACCTCTGCTGACGAAGGTGGATGGAGGTTATGTTTTTACCTCTGTCTGTTTGTCTGTGAGCAAAAGGTTTTGGACGGATTCTGACGAAATTTGGTGGGTGAATGAATGAATGAATGAATGATCGTTTTAAGGCCATTTTCCCTGCTGGAGCAGGGGTTAGCCTTGCGGGTCCCTTGACAATCATGGTTCCCTGTTTGAGGCAATGCTTTTGTGGCTGGATGCCCCTCCTGACGCCAACCCTCAGTCACCTCTTACGATGCGCGGGGATACGGTGTACCTATTCTAAATCGGGGGTACACACCGGGATCATTCATCCCAGCAAGCTGGTGCTCAATTTGCCGACCTCGGAAGGATGACAGGCTGAGTCAACCCCCCTGGCGTTAATTCAGCAGTCGACCGGGATTCGAACCCAAGATCCTAGGATCCAAAGCCGGCACCCTAACCGCTAAACCAACACCACACACCTGGGTGTGTGACAAGGACAAATTGTTTTGACTTTGGTGTAGATCCGAATCCAGATCTGGATACGAGATTTTTAAATTTCAAAGTGATTCTTCATTATTGAGAGAAGGGGCCAAAGTGATATATAGCATATTTCAAAAAAGCTGTGGACAAGTTATGACGAAACGAGGTGGAGTTGGTTAGGTGACAAGAACAAGCCAATTAGATTTTGGTTCAGGTCTGGATCTCGATCTGTGCTCTACTAATTTCCATTCTTGTTTGTCTGTGTGTTGTACCGTCCTCAAAACAGTGACGACTCCATCTATACCTCTTTCTCTCTCTCAGACGACATGGACCAACGTTTAACCACTCATCCCACCTCTTTCTACCTCATTTGTGAGGCTTTCAAAAGGCAACTTGGCTGGGTGTTGATACCTTTCTCACCAGCTATGGCACTTCAGGAAACGACTTCTGGGACTCCATTGTGACTAACTCGATCTGTAAATTTCCTGACCTGGATTTCTCCCAATGGTATATCCTCACTTCTGTATTTGGTGATGAAAAATTTTCCTGCTGGTGTCTCCTGCCCTTCTTCTGCTTCATCTGATCATATGCTTTTGATGGTCAACATCTCTCTGGCTATTCTGAGAGAGCAGACTTAACGCCAGAGAGTCCAGCAGCTGTTCACTCTGGCAGATTGGTAGAGACTGCAAGCTGCCATATCTCTTCAGGACTGGTGTCCGATATCTACTGCACCTGATGTTAACTCAGTTTGGGAATCCTTCCAAAGAAACCTCTCTCTTATGCATAAACTAAGCCTATCTCGTCTTCAGTTATCCTACCATTCTTCCCACCCATGGTACACTGAATCCTGTGGTGGGGGAGTTGCTCTGAAACAACTTGCCTTCTCTTCCGAGAAGGCAAATCTGACTGAAGCCAATGTCAGTGCATGACAAAAAGCCCACACCGAGTGGGAATTCCTCTTAGGAGAGCCAGAAAACAACATCTATCCAACCTCAAGATTGAACTTTCAAACTCGTCTACATCCTCTGAAACCTGGTGGCACCTTGTAAGGTCTGTCTCGGGATTATGCTCCCCTTCCATCCCTTCACTCTCTTGAAATGGCACCATAGTCGACTCCGCTCATGAGAAGGCTGAATGCCTCAATTTTGTGTTTGCTTCCAAATACTATGTCTCCGACCCCTCACTCTCTGAACCCACCCTTCCCAATCGTACTCAACTGCTCCTTGACGGTATCTTTCACACCTGAGAAGGTGGACAAGTTTCTGTCAACCCTCAACTCTGACTCTGCTACTGGACTCAACACTAAGCCGTCTAGCCTGGGTTCGAATCTCAGCCTATAAACTTTCATCCCGGTGTTTCACAGGCATGGTGATTCATCAATGTGTGTGCCATCTCTCGGAATGAAGTCAAACTGATGCCCCATCTGCCGACATTAGTTGGTGGATGTTAGAGATCTCACAGTATCCTTCACAAAGAGTAGATGAGCTATTGTCAGCACCATGACCAAATTCCCAATTCCTGCCCTAACTACTGCTGGGAGGTGGATGGCAAACCGCACAGCTTTACCCCTGGCCAAGAAACTGCCTCAGTATTACCAACGCTCTATAAAACGGAGTATGTAACATAAGTCAGCCATATATGTGTATATGTGTCTGTGTATATTGATTTGTGTGTTATTAAGCATTGTATTTATAAAAGAAAAAAAAAATCACTTCATCTGAGAATCACTTGAAAGAACAATTGCTTTTATTTACCAGAAACACTAACCAGGCGTACAACAAAGGAAAGCTTCTGCTTTAAGCACCGGCGCTTCTACGTGTCCTGCCCCCCTCGTGCCCCCAAACGCATGCCCCTCATTTCCCCAGACAGCTGTCGGAGCCAAGTCAAATATTGCTGTATGATTTGCAGGTGGTCCGGCATCCCGGAGTGGAAAAGAGAAACAGGCGCAGCACTGTGCGGCCTCAACTCGCACGATTCCCTCACGTCTGACGGGTTCCCCGAGGCAGCTCTGTGGCGCACAATCATGCGGCTCTAAACCACCATCGCTCGCTGGTTGTCTCCACGACATGGCTCCATGGCACGCTTCACACGCCCCCACAGGTGTTCCGGTCTGCTCCTACATGCAGCTGCACTCGCTGCTGGTTTTGCAGCCGGGACTGTAATCCGGCAGTCCGTTGCTTTAATTTCTAATGGATAACAAACTGCACACGTCGTATTGAATATGATTCTGCAAGTATAATGACAACGATTTTAATGAGCAAAGGCCAGAAATAATAGTGTTGTTGCTTTACTTTTCACTATGTTTATGTGTCCTGGGATTTCTTTGCCTTCACCAGTAAACAAGCTGTGGCATGGAATTGGTATTTATGTACAAGTTTTACTTTTTCTTCGTTTTACAGTCTCGCTTGCAAATCCGTATTTCATGCGCAGCACAGAAAACAAGTCTTCTTTTTCAGCATTTTTACACCACACAAGGCTATTTTCACTGGAAAAAGGACCTTAGATGTAGAGTCATGTGGCATGTTATTATGGTTATTGAGCCTGAAACGTAAAATTTACTCAAAGTTCTTGTAACTCTCGTTTTGTGGCCAAGTTGGGGGCTTGGAGAGAGGGGTGGGTGGTTGTTTTTGCTTATTGCATTATTTGAAGGCTTTTTCTAAAACTTGTCCATACCTTTACATACATTGTAAGGATATTAGTAGACAATACACAAACACATATGCTATTTTGCGTTTCAATGTGGGTAACCTACATCATGAACAGAGGGTTCAGATGGGAACACTAACAGGGAAACCGAGGATTCAGATATAACATTGAGTTTGAAGTCGAGCATGACAGAATATATGAACCCTCCATGAAAGGTGCACATTCCCATGGAAAGTTTAAATTTTCTTATAATGACCAACAGTGATGAAGAAGTTGCTATACCTCATGCCAAGACAACAAGCGTGTGTGCTGTCATGACCTAGCAAGCGAGGGACAAGTTACACCGGTAAATTAGTTTTCCCCATGTTGTTGGCGTTGTTTACATATCGATCCCAATTTTTTTGCAGTTCTCGTCTACCGATTGGACAAATTGGACAGAAAAACATTTCAACAGAAAAACATTTCAACATGCGTCACTAATGATCTACGAGCAACAAGGTAAATACAAATATCAGAGGAGGTAATTCTTAAATTGCATTACCTCAGTTTAAAATGGACACCGTGACCTGATTTTTCAGTTTAATACTTGTGAAAATCGAACATTTTTCATTCAAGTATATTGGTTGGTCTTGTGTGTTATTCTGTCCGTCAGTCAGTCGCCTACAGGTCACAATTTTCATCCGATCTTCGTGAAACTTCACCAAATGGTGGAATTGGTCATAAGCAAGAAGCCTATTGTTTTTGGGGTCAAAAAGTCCAAACATAGGCCAAAGGTCACCAACTTTGTCAAATTTCTAAAAACCTCAATTTTCATCTGATTGACTTGAAATTTCAAGAGGATGTGCATATCTGGTCACTGAATTCAACCACCAACTATTTTTGAGGTCAACATTGGCCAAAAGTTCAACATAGGCCAGATTTCTGAAATTTTCAATTTTTATCCGATTAACTTGAAATTTGAAGTGGACTTGCATATCTGGTCACTGAATTCAACCCCCAGCTATTTTTGAGATCAACATAGGCCAGATTTGTAAAATCCTCAATTTTCATCCGATTCACTTGAAATTTTAAGAGGATTTGCATATATATCTCTACACTGAATTCAGCCACCAAGTATTTTTGAGGTCATCATAACTTATTTTTGGGATTTCGCCAGTATCGTGCTAGGCACGACATGTTTCTTGTTGAACTCCTTATTCATTACCATTGTTCACAGGTTGTCTGAGAGTAATCCAGAATCCAATAAAGGAGGAACACCTCTCTAAAAAGATTCACACTTTCAGCATTGAGGTGATTCGCAATCGATGTCAAGAAGGGAATCAGAATTGGAAGACGTTACTGTATAAAAGAGAGATGCGGACTTAACTTTTGAGAACCTTGCGTCCCGGCAGACAGGAAATGTATTTAGATTGTGGGTGTTTCTTTCCCGTTGATATTTATTGCTTTCACAGAAACACATTCCATTGGCATAAAAAAATCTTACTTACATGTGAGAAAATGCTTCTTTCTATAAAATGTGCTTCAATGATGTCAAAAGGGTGACAGTGCTGTCAAACTCATTTTGTTTCATGGAAGTTATTAAACTATTCATTAGTCATTAGTCATAATAACGGTGAAGAGGAACTCTCTGTGACACAGTTGATAGAGGAAGAACAGCATTCGATGGAGTACCATAGCCAGGGAAGGCAGTAAAAAGGAAGAGTTTGTCAATTATAGTGAAGGGAAAGTGAAAAATAAAGTCGGTGACAGAAAAAGACTGAATCCAGCTGGTGCTATATCAGCAAGTGAACTTAGGAATATTATTATATGGATATCTACTCCAAACCAAGAACATCGTTATATGTACCTCATCGTAGAACATCATTGTATCGACCACAACCCTGTAACAAAATAATATCTAACCCAACAATAACAACATTATTTATCTCAACACCAATGCTAAAACATGATTGTCTACCCCAACAATATATCAACATAAAACCTACCCCAAACACAAGAACATTGTTATATCTGTCAAGGCAGGATTTTGGGCCCATCCTATTCCTAATCTTCATCAATGATCTCTCTGACTCTCTGGAAAATCCTCTTTATCTATTTGTTGACGACTCCACCCTGCCTTGAGACTTTGCTCTGTCGTGACATCCCTCATCCTTCAGATAAGCCTGCTGCAGCCTCTTCCTTCTCTTTAGACCTTGATAGAATCACAAGCTGAACAAACACTTGGAATGTCTTTTAATCATGACAAATCTCACACTCTCATTCTGTCTTTCTCAGAAAAGACCGTCTGGCAAACCCTTGCATCTACTTTCTTAACAATCATCTTGAAGAAGTTCAGTCACTCAAACTTTTGGGCCTCATTATCAGCTATGATCATTCCTGGGCCTCATTATCAGCTATGATCATTCTTGGGCCTCATTATCAGCTATGGTCTTTCTTTGCCAAACCATATTACTAAGTTGGCCTCCAAAGCTAGCTGGCTGGCCATCCTCCGTCATGCAAAGTCCTTCCGTGGCAACACCTTAATTCTTATCCACCTACAAGGACTTCATCCAGAGCTTGATGGAGTACTACTCTTCACTCTGAAGTGGGCATGCTTCCTCACACCTTGCTCAGCTTGACGCCATAGAAATCAAAGCCTTCAAGATCATTGAAATCTCCCACGATTAAGCTGAGTTTATGGGTCTGTCACTTTCAGATTGTGGACAGGTCGGTGGCCTGCATCTTCTGCAACCTTTTTTTCAGCCTTGCGACCTCTGCTCTTTCCATGTTCTGCCACCACCCCCCACCCAACCCCCAACGTTACTGGAGGGTGCATGGAATCCACCAGCCTCCCCCTTCTAGTGAAACTCCTAAATTCCAAAATCACTGCTCATTTTCACTCATTTGTTCCACCTCTTTCCTGCCTGTGAAATGAACTTCCACATTCTCTTCAAGCTCATTCTTCCCTCCAGGTCTTCACGATTGCTGTTCACCACTATCTCAAATCATCTCACATTAATTACTCTCCTACTTGAGAGTTTCCTTCTGTATCCATATTGTCCACTCCATACTTTCTCCCATACCCCTCATTCTTTCCCATATCCCTTTTTTCGTCCAAGTCTCCCTCTATTTTGTCACTTGACCCTGCTTTTAGTGTGTTCCCCCCTCTCTTTCGGCTATTCCTTTTGCTCTGCGACATGATCTGTTCTATGTTCTAGATCTTCCATGAGCCTTGACTTTGTACGCAATATATACACTTCTGTATATATATAGAAAAGCTGGATCACATGATCATGATCACGTTATTTAGACTTTGCTAAACCATCAAGAACATCGATGTTTAAAGCTGCAGCAAAAATTAACACGAGAGTGCACCATGGCAATGATGAGTCAAATAGCCTTATTTCCTTGTTTGAGGTCAGTTTCTTGATTTTCTGATGTACAAACACACAAACATACATACATAGAGAATTGATTTTCAGGGATGGGAGGGTGAGGTTTGTGCCCATGACCTGACCTTGGGTACCCCCAGAACGTTTGCAAGATTTGGCAGAGATTGGCGCAACTGTTTTTTTTTCTATGATATTCAGACCACACACACATACATACAGATAATTTTCTTGCCGGGGGAGGGAGGGTTGGGGTTTTGTGCCCTTGACCTGAGCATGGAAACTCCCATCAAGCATGCAAAATTTGGTGGAGATTGGTCGAAGGGGTGTGCAATTGTATTGAAATCAAAGAAAAGTCTTCACACATAGTGGCACACACACATACAGTGACACACACCCATACAGTGACACACCCATACAGTGACACACACCCATACAGTGACACACACCCATACAGTGACACACACATACAGTGACACTCACCCATACAGTGACACACACCCATACAGTGACACACACATACAGTGACCCACATACAAATACAGTGACACACATACATACAGTGACCCACATACAAATACAATGACACACACACATACAGTGACACGCACATACAGTGACCCCCATACAAATACAGTGACTCACATACAAATACAGTGACCCACATACATACAGTGACCCACATACAAATACAGTGACACACACATACAGTGATCCCCATACAAATACAGTGACACACATACATACAGTGACACACACACATATGTTTAGCGGCTGTTCCTGTCTCCGAAAGACCGCGTGGAGACCTGGGCACTGATAATGGGAGATTCGAAGACAACGTAGTTGGGGAGGAAATGCTCGGTTTGGCATGGAAAAGTGCTTCAGTTGAGGACGTAATGGGCTTGGCAGCCTGCGACCCGGAACAAGGCCTCACGATTGGTTATGTCTCGGCCGTGCTGCGTAGAACCCCAGACGATCCTTGTGCTGAGAAGTGATTGATGAGCATAGATGGTCCTATGGGCTGGTTTGAGAGCAGGGAGGTGGGCCCATGGAAGTAGGGTTGCCACCCGTCCCGTATAATACGGGATCGTCCCGTATTTGAAAATAAAATGCAGTGTCCCGTATCGAGTCAATACGGGACGCGATTTGTCCTGTATTTTCATGCACACCATACTTTCATTATACACTAGGTCTTCACAATGGTTAGAATGACATGATAGCTAATAAAACCAAAACCGTTTCGCAAGACATAGCATAGATGTTCCCAATCAAAATTTGCGGAAGAGAATGGCAGGCAAGTTCAGTGTCGACGTCACCGTTGCCCTAGTTACGGAGACTCAGACGCACGGTAACATTCTCTACCTGTTCGAAGATGTTGTTAAGAAGCTTGAGGCCAATGCTACCACCTGTCTAGAGCTCTATCCGATCATGCATTCCTTTAGAGCCAAACTCGCACAGAGGTGAGATGACCAGTTCTATGGATACCTCACAAAAGTGAAGCTGCAGCGTCTCTCTCCAGTTGATGCAGGCAAGGCAAGGGAGGAATTCACTGCATTCATTGACACTGCCCTAAGGTACATTGAAAAATGGTTTGACTTTTCCGACAGCAACTGGCTTCACTGTCTTACGCCTCTATCTCTCCATGATGGCAAGCTTACCTTCAGTGACCTTGAAAAGGTCTGTGAAAAGCTCAACCTCATTACCAGCCTGAACATGGATGAACTGTACAATGAGTGCACTACAGCAAGCAGCCTGTGGAGAAGCTCCAGGAGGGCGATCAATGGAAGACCACAGACATGGCTGCCAAGTGGATGGCTGTATTTCAGGCAGCTGATCTCCCAAATATGCTGTCAGTCATTTCCTACCGACTGAGCAGACCAGCCTCAACAGGGTTTGTGGAGAGAATATTCTCCAGCATGGCCAACAAATGGAGTGACGTCCGGAACAGATGCTCTGTGGAGCTCATGTAGAGTGAGCTACTGGTCTCACTCAACTTCGACCTGTCCTGTGCTGGGTTCCACACTAATTTTGAAGGACAAGCCATTGCTTCAGGCTGCAAGGAGCGACAAAAAGTGCACATGGAAGAGAAAGTAATGAGAGAGAGATGGGAGGGGGGGGGGGGGGCAGGGGTGTTCAGAGCACTGAGGTGCTGCACTGTAAATATTTATATGTAAATATTTTAGGCCTGTTCAATCGGCTTAATGAAAGTTCTTTAAATTGTACACCAAATGGGTAGTTGGTCTAATGGCAACACTTGTGCTGTGTCTAATTTTGTTAGTTCAACTGATTTAAATATAAATCTGTAAATTAAAATAGTAAGTTGTTTTGTCAGTCAATTAATTGAGATTGATATTGATATTGATATATTGCGATTGATCTTGATTGATTGAGATATTGATTATTTTCATTGATCTGCCAACAATGTGGGACAGCACCGGCTACATAGCCAATGCCAATGTATGAGTCTTATACGTCAGTAAAATGCAATCTTTCTGATCTGCAGCCTAAGCAGTGGATCTGAACCTATGAAGTTTCTTTCATATCCACAGAACAACTAGTCATACTCATCTGCTCACACTTTACGTAGGGAGATATGTATGTCCATAAAAGCTGGAAAAATGGCTTAAAAGTGGCAACAATTTCAAAATGTTCTAGTGGGAGGCCGGGGCGGTGGGGTGTCCCTTATTTTTCCACCTTGAAGTTGGCAACCCTACATGGAAGTGCGGCGCTGTTGGTAGTTTAAATGCGATGCTGAGCTACCGGTGTGTGGATCCCAGAGGTGCGATACTGATGCCGACACGCCGGGGAATGCTCGGGGAAGTTCGAGGTAGGGGATGGGACTTCGACCAAACCGGGCGGAGAGGAAAGAAGTGGACCCCAGGCAGTGTAGCATTGTTTGTGGCTCAATAACAGTGTTGAGCCTTCCATGCAGGGATCCCCAAGGTGTGAAACTGGTGCTGGGGAAGGGATGGGGGAGGGGAAGAGACTTTGAAGAACAAAACTTGTGTTGGAAATAAAATGAAACAAGTTATGGGATACAGATCCCTTATACTGAGTTTTTGCGACAGCACTGTGCAGGTGGAATCCGCGCTGCATAGAATGAAGCCTGCACCTCCTCTGGTGAGAAGAAATACCATCTCACAAGGAGACATGGATCTGCACCAAGCCAAGAGATCTGGAGATGCTACCTGTGTCAAAAACGAAGCTCAACAAGAGGAACCTCAACAATGAGTGTTGGAGCATGCATGATAAGGAGGTAATTCTCCACTGAAAAGTTCTATTTCAGACATAAATAGTAAGGGATGGCCGGTAGGGGGGAGGTAGGTTCATTGATGAACAAAAGAAGACCAAATTGGTCACCAGAGCAGAGATGTGCCATTCCACAAATTCTAAAAAGTTGCATCAACCACACATAAATTCCTCAATAAAAATAAAATACAACAGATAACAGTTAAGGGCAGAAGACAAGTGGCAGAAGATATGGGGAGGACGGGAGCTGAGGGCTTGCCAGGGGGTGGACAGAGGGATGGTGGAGATGTAGATGCAATGGCCTGGGGAGTGGCTATGCGGTGAAGGCAGGGCTTGGAATATGGAGCCTCCCTGGGGACAAAGCGGCGAAGACAAGGTGTGACAGAGGGAGAGGAGAAACGGATCCACCCCGATGGCGAGGGTGAATAGACCTGACTTACAGTCGTGGACAGTGAAAACACTTACATAGACAAAGGGAATGAAAACGAGCATGGCGGATGATAACGGGCAGAATGATACAGTGGAACTGTGGGGTGGAGGAGAGTAGGAGGATGATGAACAACAACGAAGACTGGAAGAGGAGCTGGCAAACAAAATAGTGGAGATGAGAATGACACCACTCAGGGAAAGACCACAACTATCCGGAATAGAAAACAACAAACAGACAAAAATACTAGTTAGGAGAACCAACAATGAGATTAACACCAAAATAATCCCGTTAAAGGAACTCAACACCATGAGCTTTGCAGCAACACTGCTCATACAATAAAAAGTATCAGGAAAACAACATCGCCAGAAGAGCAAACTAACACCTACAGACAGAGACCAGGCACAACCATGGAAGCGGCGACAAGAGACACAAAGGGAGCAACTGAGAAAGGAAACTGGACAAATACAACAATTCATAAGGGGAAATCGAAGCCCAAAGCTAATGAGGAATATCCAATATATATATATATTGTTACGGATCTCGGGCGTCGGCTCTCCCCTTATCAAGGGGTGGGAGGGGGGGTTAATCCCCTCGTCCTTTTGTCTGGCCGACCCGAGTCCTGGAAGTTATACCATCCTTCCCGGCGTGGCGTTAGGTAGGGTTTGTTAGGCCTAGGGGTCACTACTACCTAATTACTAACGCCGGCCGGAAACGAGGGAATAACTCCCGCTCGAACCACGGATATGATGGAAAATGCCGAGCGGATAGCAATCCGTGATCCGAGCTATTAAGAAATGACTAAACCCGATTCTGAGCGGTTTCTAATCGTACCACGTTTACTCAATGAGAGAAAAGATGAACGCGATTGGATGCAGAAAATAGGAAGAACAAAGAGTGGTTTATTAATTATTTACAAGAAGGAGAGGAGGAAACGAAAGAATGTACAGGATAGGAAGAGGAAGAAAAAGAACACAGGGCAGCCTTAGACAGTCTTACTCTTAGTACCCAGGACAAACGTACACACTCACACGGGGATTGTAGATGGTTGATAGAACAGGTAGAGGGTCCGGCAATGGGGTCCAGGCTCCGTTCCAGCGGGCGAAACCCGGCAGGCAGCTCCGCGTGTAGTTGAACGCGACCGGACAATTATATAGCGAGGGGAAGCTGGTGTCCTGCGTATGTAATATGTGCACACTTGTGCCAAACGCCCTCTCTCTCCCCAATGCCCTCTTTAACAAGTGCGTCCTTCTTCTTCTCAGTCCTTCTCCAAGCCACCCTTCCAACACGTCCTCTTTAACAAACGCCGGCGCATGAGTCTCCTGGTAAATGTGCTCGCTGGCGAGTCCCCCGCGCAGTCCTGTGAAAGGGCTTTGCGCTCGCCTTTATAACTCGCCAAGCGATCACTCCGCGAGCCCAAAAGCACGCCTGTCGGCGATGTCCCTTCAGCCCTGGTTGGCTGGTGAGGGCTTACCGGCACCGCCTTTGGCGGCTGGATGACGTGGCCACACCTTCTTCTTGGCGTTCCACCCCCCTTTTCCGGGCCTCACCGCGTGGCTTATGGCGGCGTTTGAGCGAGCTCCAGCTCAAGGCAGCGAACGCTGCTAACAAAGGCGCGTAACAAATTGGGAGGGCCATGGGCAGACTGGAGGGCGCGTAATGGCGTCGCTTGTAGAGGGAGGCTGCAAAATGAATGGAATGGGCCTACTTCTCATTTGATTGACACAACGCAGATTCAACTATTGGAAACACGGCCTTATCTAAAACACATACTAATGAAATAACTGGAATCCTATGGTGGCCTACGTGTTGCTTGTGGACTAACTAGGGGTCCTACCTTTAACCCTTAATGATGTTGAATTTATTTACACAAGTGAGGGTTCTCAAAACCACAACAATATATATATATATATATACAGTCATCCCTCGCTATATCGCGGTTCACTTTTCGCGGCTTCGGTACATCGCGGGTTTTTCTCGCTAGTATATGTAAAATTATATCGCGGATTTTTCGCTATATCGCGGTATAAATGTATTTTTATATACTATTATTTTAAATATTTTTGTGGTAAAATAAGCATTTTCTAGCGTAAAAAATAAAAAAACGTAAAAAAATAAGAAAAATACAGTAATTAAAACATATTACAAGAAATAAAATACTGTGCATAGTGTACAGTAGAAGAGTAGACAAAGAGACAAAGTCGTGCGTATGGAAAACGCAGATGCGGCAGCTTCCACTTGCGCTAGTTACCCACGTAATGGGTAACTGTAATGCTCTTTCTGGCTGTGCAGTACATTCATCATCGTCATCACCTTCGTCGTCATCAGTACTGCACAGCTAATTCATCATCATCTTCATCACGCAAGTTGTAGTATTGAAGAGCCGGGGCTCTTGCTTGATACGGACGAAATGACGGGCAAGACACAAACTCGTCCGAGAAGATATTTATTCTCAAAACCAACTCGGGAACACTGAAAAGCCCGTTTATCGGGCTGCATTATAAAGCACAACCAGAAACCGAAACCGAAAGCTACGCCTCTCAAGCGTGGCGTGCTTCGGTGGTCACGTGATCCGGTGGTCACGTGATCAACAGGTGTAGCTGATTATACCCGCACGCGCGGCACGCTTTGGTGGTCACGTGACCAGCCACTCTGGCGCCGGGGATCCCCGCCGGTGACGTCACCGGCTGGAGCAAGGAGATTCTGATGCTGGTCTTCAATGGGGGACCCATGGGTCGTATCTTCAATGGTGAGTACCCATTAGAATTTTATATGTTGTTAAAATTACGTATGTTTAAGAGTGTAAAAAGTGTTTAAGAGTATAGGAAGTGTTTATAAGAGTATGGGAAAGGTTAATAAGAGTGTGAGAAAGGTTAATAAGAGTGTGGGAAAGGTTAATAAGAGTGTGGGGAGGGTCATAAAGCTTTAAAATATATATAAAAGAAAGGTTAATAAGAGTGTGAGAAAGGTTAATAAGAGTGTGGGAAAGGTTAATAAGAGTGTGGGGAGGGTCATAAAGCTTTAAAATATATATAAATAATAAAATAAAAATATGGTCGCTACTTCGCGGATTTTCGTCTATCGCGGGGGGTTCTGGAACGTAACCCCCGCGATAAACGAGGGATCACTGTATATATATATATACTAGCAGAAGTACCCGGCATTGCCGGGCGGGGGAGGGGAGGGGAACGGGGGGGAGGGGAGAAGAGGGAGAGGGAGGGGGTGGGAGGGGGGAGGGGGAGGGGGTGGGAGAGGGGAGGGGGACGGGGGGGACCCGGCAGAAGTACCCGGCATTGCTGGGTGGGGGAGGGGAGGGGAGGGGAACAGGGGGGGGGGAGGGGAGAAGAGGGGGGGAGGGGAGAAGGGTGGGGGAGAGGGGGTAGGGTGGAGGGGGAAGGGAGGGGGAGGGGGGAGGGGGAGGGGGAAAAGGGAGGGGGAGGGGGAGGGGGAAAAGGGAGGGGGAGGGGGAGGGGGAAAAGGGAGGGGGAGGGGGAGGGGGAAAAGGGAGGGGGAGGGGGAAAAGGGAGGGGGAGGGGGAAAAGGGAGGGGGAGGGGGAAAATGGAGGGGAGAAGGGGAGGGGGGAGGGGAAGGGGAGGGGTAGGGTGGAGGGGGAAAGGGTGGAGGGGGAAGGGAAGGGGGGACAGAGGGGGGTGGGGGGAGGGGGAAGGGGGAGGGAAGGGGATGGCCAGTCAACAATGACGTTGCAGTTCTCATGGTCGGAGTGCAGCACAACAATCGGACATAGTCCTGCATATTCGCAACAGCACAAAGCGGATTTTGGAGACTGACTGATCCTGTGACGTCCTCCAGTACTGGCGTTGCCGGGCGGGGGAAGGGAGACCCGTACATTCCCAACCCGTACATTCGCCCTCTCGACTCAAGCTCACTCGGACAAAAGCCTCGCACAAATTACACCGTGAAGGCCCAATGGTCATGTCTATGCCACAAATCACGGGCGCACTGAAATGAAAATACAGACTTGGCATTTAATATGGAATATTTTTTCTTTCTTGACTTGGGTTTACTTTATTAACTCAGTATATCAATCTGGTGAGTTTATTTTACACTTTGGTGATTTATTTGTTAAAAGAACCATGTCACTGATTGTCTGTCGCAGCAAGAAGTCAACAACAGGATTATATCACAGGTGGCGTGGCAAAATGTATGGACAGGTGCATTTGATGATTGGCTTAACAGTCGGGTATACAAGGGTTGTTGCGTTCTGTATTAGTGGAAAACAACTGCTGCACGTCTCCAAAAGTTATTGCCGCTTCCTCTGGAGATGGTCCGTCAACTCAACAATGCTGTTTGTCATGGAGTGGTGGCTTTACGAAATTACGGCATGAAACAGCGTGCTATTGCTCAGCAGTATGGCATCACTCAAGGTCAGGTGTCAAAGATCCTGAAACGAAATGCTCAGAGGGGTGTCCCTTCTCCAATACTGAGGCCATGACGTCCCCGCAGAACCACAAGGAGGGATGATCGCCAGCTGCAACGGTGAGTCCGCAATGGCCGTACCAAGTCTGCTAATCAGCTTCGGGCTGAGTGGCAGCAACTGACAAATGTGCCTGTATCCAGAAGGCTAGTCAACCAATGACTGGTTCAAGCAGGATATGGTGCCAGGCGTCCCCTGAGAAAGCCACACCTGACCGGACAACACCGCCAGCGCCGATTTCAGTGGGCCAGAGAGCACCATCAATGGCAGCCAGGACACTGGAATCACGTGATCTTCAGTGATGAGTCTAGATTCCTGGTCTATCGTCAAGATGGCCGTGTCCGAGTGCGCAGACAAGTGCTTGAAGCCTACAACAAAGATTGTATAGTGCCAAGAGTCCAAGCTGGAGGTGGTGGGGTGACCGTTTGGGCTGCTTTTCATGCAGGGGGCAAAACTGACCTGGTTGTTCTGAATGGAAACCTGAACCAGTTCAAGTACAGGGCCATTCTGGAAGAAACATTGCTTCCATTTGCTCGCACAGCCTTTCGAGGAAACTTCTTCTTCCAAGATGACAATGCCCGGCCGGATATGAATCTGATAGAGAACTTGTGGGCAGAATTAACGCATCAAATCGACCACTTGGACCAGCAGCCGACCTCTGTGCGTGAATTGTAGCAGGCTATTGTCACTGCATGGCAAGCGATTCCTGTCCAAACCTTGGCAAATCTCGTGAACAGCATGCCTCAACGTGTACGTGCTCTCCTGAATGCTCGTGTGTGTTACACGAAGTACTGAACTGTAATTTTACTGTCCGTAATCCCAGTCGTAATTTAACTTTTGTTTTTGTTAAAAAATTTTTTGGCTCATGTGCAAAATAAAGAGATACTTCTGGAAAACATACAGAAGTTTAACACTGTACTGTCCATGAATTGAGTTCGATACCAGTTTACATCACTTTCAAGGATCAATTTATTTGTTTTGAAATGTCAAATGGGGTTTTTGTTTCTTTTAAAGGTCACATTTACAAAATCTATAATAATTTCAACATAATTCCAATGAACTGTTGGTTCTAAGACATCTTGAAAAGTAAGTTCACCCCCACAAAAAAAAATTCCATATTAAATGCCAAGTCTGTATATAGAACGCTCATACTCCGTGAAAAATGAAGCCGCCGTGTCGCCATCTTGGTCAGCACGACTCGACCAACTCGCTTCGCGGATCTCGTTTTGTGCGGCAATAATCTGCTCCAATCGGTTACGGAAGGGTTGTGGAAAGACGTTTCACAGCTGTTTCAAAGACATTTAATTCA
Organism: Myxine glutinosa; assembly: GCF_964187855.1. Taxonomy (NCBI): domain Eukaryota; kingdom Metazoa; phylum Chordata; class Myxini; order Myxiniformes; family Myxinidae; genus Myxine; species Myxine glutinosa. The sequence goes on from NC_136266.1 coordinate 87,008,605, forward strand.
TATCGCACAAAATCGATACAAAACACAATCGCATAAAAGGTGAAAAAACGTGTGACGTGTGACGGGATGGAACATCACGTGATCGCTCTGAGCGAAACGGCTCGACCAACTCACTTCGTGGATCTCGTTTTGTGCGGCAATAAACTGCTCCAATCGGTTACAGAAGGGTTGTGGAAAGACGTTTCACAGCTGTTTCAAAGACATTTAATTCATATCGCACAAAATCGATACAAAACACGATCGCATAAAAGGTGAAAAAACGTGTGACGTGTGACGGGATGGAACATCACGTGATCGCTCTGAGCGAATCAGCCTGGCGGCGGTAATGGAACATCACGTGATCGCTCTGAGCGAATCAGCGAGCTGCTCTGGAACCGGCTGAGATTAGCGGGTACTTCGCTGAAATGCGCTGAGGTAAATATGAATAAAAAATATGGATCGTCAAATATTTTGAGTTCGGCCATGTTCGTCCCAGGCTCAATGGCCATGTCTATGTCAAATATGAAGCACGTAAGCCTCTCCGTTTAGGAGTCTATCGGTAACATTACACACACACACACACACACACACACACACACACACAAACACACACACACAAACTGTGTTTTATATATATATATATATATATATATTGTGGATATGAGAATTGAGTTTTTTTATTGTGTAATGAATTATAAAGACCACCCTCCTGCCTCCATTCTGTGTATAAAGGTCAAAGGGCGTCCCTTAGTTAGGTCATATACCATCACGTTAACCAATCATAGATTTCCTCCTTGTTGGTAGTTATTTCCTTATTCTGTGTAGGTTAAGGCTCTGTTCCCACTAGTTGACATTCTCCATTGCACCAAGTGAAATAAGGTAGATCCCCTTTCATTTTCATTCCCAAAGCCCCATTCCCAAAGCCTCTATTGCCAACTGCATTCGCCGCCATTGCCCATGTGCTCCAACTCGGAGAAGAAGGGCGTAGCCGCCCATCATCATCAAGAGGTGGAGCCAAGAAGCCCCTACGACCAACCAAGAATGAGTGGGTATGGCTCAAGAGGGCGGGGTTATAAAACCCGTTGCATCAGCCACCATCAGGTTTTTCAACACTAACACAAGTGCAAAAAGTGTTTTTTCAACACTATCACAAGTGCAAAAAGTGTTTTTTCCACACTAATACAAGTGCAAAAGTGGTTTCCTGCACCAACACAAGTGCGAAAAGTGGTTTTTCAACACGAACACAAGTGCGAAAAGTGGTTTTTCAACACTATCACAAGTGCAAAAAGTGTTTTTTCCACACTAATACAAGTGCAAAAGTGGTTTTTCAACACTAACACAAGTGCGAAAAGTGGTTTTTCAACACTAACACAAGTGCGAAAAGTGGTTTTTCCACACTAATACAAGTGCAAAAGTGGTTTCCTGCACCAACACAAGTGCGAAAAGTGGTTTTTCAACACTAACACAAGTGCGAAAAGTAGTTTTTCAACCCTATCACAAGTGCAAAAAGTGTTTTTTCCACACTAATAAAGTGCAAAAGTGGTTTCCTGCACCAACACAAGTGCGAAAAGTGGATTTTCAACACTAACACAAGTGCGAAAAGTGGTTTCCTGCACCAACACAAGTGCGAAAAGTGGTTTTTCAACATTAACACAAGTGCGAAAAGTGGTTTTTCAACACTAACACAAGTGCAAAAAGTGTTTTTTCAACACTATCACAAGTGCAATAAGTGTTTTTTCCACATTAATACAAGTGCAAAAGTGGTTTCCTGCACCAACTCAAGTGCAAAAAGTGGTTTTTCAACACTAACACAAGTGCAAAAAGTGTTTTTTCAACACTATCACAAGTGCAAAAAGTGTTTTTTCCACACTAATACAAGTGCAAAAGTGGTTTCCTGCACCAACACAAGTGCGAAAAGTGGTTTTTCAACACTAACACAAGTGCGAAAAGTGGTTTTTCAACACCAACAAAAGTGCAAAAAGTGTTTTTTCAACACTATTACAAGTGCGAAAAGTGGTTTTTTAACACGAACACAAGTGCGAAAAGTGGTTTTTCAACACTATCACAAGTGCAAAAAGTGTTTTTTCCACACTAATACAAGTGCAAAAGTGGTTTTTCAACACTACCACAAGTGCGAAAAGTGGTTTTTCCACACTAATACAAGTGCAAAAGTGGTTTCCTGCACCAACACAAGTGCGAAAAGTGGATTTTCAACACTAACACAAGTGCGAAAAGTGGGTTTTCAACACTAACACAAGTGCGAAAAGTGGTTTCCTGCACCAACACAAGTGCGAAAAGTGGTTTTTCAACACTAACACAAGTGCGAAAAGTGGTTTTTCAACACTAACACAAGTGCAAAAAGTGTTTTTTCAACACTATCACAAGTGCAAAAAGTGTTTTTTCCACACTAATACAAGTGCAAAAGTGGTTTCCTGCACCAACACAAGTGCGAAAAGTGGTTTTTCAACACTAACACAAGTGCGAAAAGTGGTTTTTCAACACTAACACAAGTGCAAAAAGTGTTTTTTCAACACTATCACAAGTGCAAAAAGTGTTTTTTCCACACTAATACAAGTGCAAAAGTGGTTTCCTGCACCAACACAAGTGCGAAAAGTGGTTTTTCAACACTAACACAAGTGTGAAAAGTGGTTTTTCAGCACTAACACAAGTGCGAAAAGTGGTTTTTCAACACTAACACAAGTGCGAAAAGTGGTTTTTCCACACTAATACAAGTGCAAAAGTGGTTTCCTGCACCAACCCAAGTGCGAAAAGTGGTTTTTCAACACTAACACAAGTGCGAAAAGTGGTTTTTCAACACTATCACAAGTGCAAAAAGTGTTTTTTCCACACTAATACAAGTGCAAAAGTGGTTTTCCTGCACCAACACAAGTGCGAAAAGTGGTTTTTCAACACTAACACAAGTGCGAAAAGTGGTTTTTCAACACTAACACAAGTGCAAAAAGTGTTTTTTCAACACTATCACAAGTGCAAAAAGTGTTTTTTCCACACTAATAAAGTGCAAAAGTGGTTTCCTGCACCAACACAAGTGCGAAAAGTGGATTTTCAACACTAACACAAGTGCGAAAAGTGGTTTCCTGCACCAACACAAGTGCGAAAAGTGGTTTTTCAACATTAACACAAGTGCGAAAAGTGGTTTTTCAACACTAACACAAGTGCAAAAAGTGTTTTTTCAACACTATCACAAGTGCAATAAGTGTTTTTTCCACACTAATACAAGTGCAAAAGTGGTTTCCTGCACCAACTCAAGTGCAAAAAGTGGTTTTTCAACACTAACACAAGTGCAAAAAGTGTTTTTTCAACACTATCACAAGTGCAAAAAGTGTTTTTTCCACACTAATACAAGTGCAAAAGTGGTTTCCTGCACCAACACAAGTGCGAAAAGTGGTTTTTCAACACTAACACAAGTGCGAAAAGTGGTTTTTCAACACTAACAAAAGTGCAAAAAGTGTTTTTTCAACACTATTACAAGTGCGAAAAGTGGTTTTTTAACACGAACACAAGTGCGAAAAGTGGTTTTTCAACACTATCACAAGTGCAAAAAGTGTTTTTTCCACACTAATACAAGTGCAAAAGTGGTTTTTCAACACTATCACAAGTGCAAAAAGTGGTTTTTCAACACTACCACAAGTGCGAAAAGTGGTTTTTCCACACTAATACAAGTGCAAAAGTGGTTTCCTGCACCAACACAAGTGCGAAAAGTGGTTTTTCAACACTAACACAAGTGCGAAAAGTGGTTTTTCAACACTAACACAAGTGCAAAAAGTGTTTTTTCAACACTATCACAAGTGCAAAAAGTGTTTTTTCAACACTATCACAAGTGCAAAAAGTGTTTTTTCCACACTAATAAAGTGCAAAAGTGGTTTCCTGCACCAACACAAGTGCGAAAAGTGGTTTTTCAACACGAACACAAGTGCGAAAAGTGGTTTTTCAACACTATCACAAGTGCAAAAAGTGTTTTTTCCACACTAATACAAGTGCAAAAGTGGTTTTTCAACACTAACACAAGTGCGAAAAGTGGTTTTTCAACACTAACACAAGTGCGAAAAGTGGTTTTTCCACACTAATACAAGTGCAAAAGTGGTTTCCTGCACCAACACAAGTGCGAAAAGTGGTTTTTCAACACTAACACAAGTGCGAAAAGTAGTTTTTCAACCCTATCACAAGTGAAAAAAGTGTTTTTTCCACACTAATAAAGTGCAAAAGTGGTTTCCTGCACCAACACAAGTGCGAAAAGTGGATTTTCAACACTAACACAAGTGCGAAAAGTGGTTTCCTGCACCAACACAAGTGCGAAAAGTGGTTTTTCAACATTAACACAAGTGCGAAAAGTGGTTTTTTCAACACTAACACAAGTGCAAAAAGTGTTTTTTCAACACTATCACAAGTGCAATAAGTGTTTTTTCCACACTAATACAAGTGCAAAAGTGGTTTCCTGCACCAACTCAAGTGCAAAAAGTGGTTTTTCAACACTAACACAAGTGCAAAAAGTGTTTTTTCAACACTATCACAAGTGCAAAAAGTGTTTTTTCCACACTAATACAAGTGCAAAAGTGGTTTCCTGCACCAACACAAGTGCGAAAAGTGGTTTTTCAACACTAACACAAGTGCGAAAAGTGGTTTTTCAACACCAACAAAAGTGCAAAAAGTGTTTTTTCAACACTATTACAAGTGCGAAAAGTGGTTTTTTAACACGAACACAAGTGCGAAAAGTGGTTTTTCAACACTATCACAAGTGCAAAAAGTGTTTTTTCCACACTAATACAAGTGCAAAAGTGGTTTTTCAACTCTATCACAAGTGCAAAAAGTGGTTTTTCAACACTACCACAAGTGCGAAAAGTGGTTTTTCCACACTAATACAAGTGCAAAAGTGGTTTCCTGCACCAACACAAGTGCGAAAAGTGGTTTTTCAACACCAACACAAGTGCGAAAAGTGGTTTTTCAACCATATCACAAGTGCAAAAAGTGTTTTTTCCACACTAATACAAGTGCAAAAGTGGTTTCCTGCACCAACACAAGTGCGAAAAGTGGATTTTCAACACTAACACAAGTGCGAAAAGTGGGTTTTCAACACTAACACAAGTGCGAAAAGTGGTTTCCTGCACCAACACAAGTGCGAAAAGTGGTTTTTCAACACTAACACAAGTGCGAAAAGTGGTTTTTCAACACTAACACAAGTGCAAAAAGTGTTTTTTCAACACTATCACAAGTGCAAAAAGTGTTTTTTCCACACTAATACAAGTGCAAAAGTGGTTTCCTGCACCAACACAAGTGCGAAAAGTGGTTTTTCAACACTAACACAAGTGCGAAAAGTGGTTTTTCAACACTAACACAAGTGCAAAAAGTGTTTTTTCAACACTATCACAAGTGCAAAAAGTGTTTTTTCCACACTAATACAAGTGCAAAAGTGGTTTCCTGCACCAACACAAGTGCGAAAAGTGGTTTTTCAACACTAACACAAGTGTGAAAAGTGGTTTTTCAACACTAACACAAGTGCGAAAAGTGGTTTTTCAACACTAACACAAGTGCGAAAAGTGGTTTTTCCACACTAATACAAGTGCAAAAGTGGTTTCCTGCACCAACCCAAGTGCGAAAAGTGGTTTTTCAACACTAACACAAGGGCGAAAAGTGGTTTTTCAACACTATCACAAGTGCAAAAAGTGTTTTTTCCACACTAATACAAGTGCAAAAGTGGTTTTCCTGCACCAACACAAGTGCGAAAAGTGGTTTTTCAACACTAACACAAGTGCGAAAAGTGGTTTTTCAACACTAACACAAGTGCAAAAAGTGTTTTTTCAACACTATCACAAGTGCAAAAAGTGTTTTTTCCACACTAATAAAGTGCAAAAGTGGTTTCCTGCACCAACACAAGTGCGAAAAGTGGATTTTCAACACTAACACAAGTGCGAAAAGTGGTTTCCTGCACCAACACAAGTGCGAAAAGTGGTTTTTCAACATTAACACAAGTGCGAAAAGTGGTTTTTCAACACTAACACAAGTGCAAAAAGTGTTTTTTCAACACTATCACAAGTGCAATAAGTGTTTTTTCCACACTAATACAAGTGCAAAAGTGGTTTCCTGCACCAACTCAAGTGCAAAAAGTGGTTTTTCAACACTAACACAAGTGCAAAAAGTGTTTTTTCAACACTATCACAAGTGCAAAAAGTGTTTTTTCCACACTAATACAAGTGCAAAAGTGGTTTCCTGCACCAACACAAGTGCGAAAAGTGGTTTTTCAACACTAACACAAGTGCGAAAAGTGGTTTTTCAACACTAACAAAAGTGCAAAAAGTGTTTTTTCAACACTATTACAAGTGCGAAAAGTGGTTTTTTAACACGAACACAAGTGCGAAAAGTGGTTTTTCAACACTATCACAAGTGCAAAAAGTGTTTTTTCCACACTAATACAAGTGCAAAAGTGGTTTTTCAACACTATCACAAGTGCAAAAAGTGGTTTTTCAACACTAACACAAGTGCGAAAAGTGGTTTTTCCACACTAATACAAGTGCAAAAGTGGTTTCCTGCACCAACACAAGTGCGAAAAGTGGTTTTTCAACACTAACACAAGTGCGAAAAGTGGTTTTTCAACACTAACACAAGTGCAAAAAGTGTTTTTTCCACACTAATACAAGTGCAAAAGTGGTTTCCTGCACCAACACAAGTGCGAAAAGTGGATTTTCAACACTAACACAAGTGCGAAAAGTGGGTTTTCAACACTAACACAAGTGCGAAAAGTGGTTTCCTGCACCAACACAAGTGCGAAAAGTGGTTTTTCAACACTAACACAAGTGCGAAAAGTGGTTTTTCAACACTAACACAAGTGCAAAAAGTGTTTTTTCAACACTATCACAAGTGCAAAAAGTGTTTTTTCCACACTAATACAAGTGCAAAAGTGGTTTCCTGCACCAACACAAATGCGAAAAGTGGTTTTTCAACACTAACACAAGTGCGAAAAGTGGTTTTTCAACACTAACACAAGTGCAAAAAGTGTTTTTTCAACACTATCACAAGTGCAAAAAGTGTTTTTTCCACACTAATACAAGTGCAAAAGTGGTTTCCTTCACCAACACAAGTGCGAAAAGTGGTTTTTCAACACTAACACAAGTGCGAAAAGTGGTTTTTCAACACTAACACAAGTGCAAAAGTGGTTTCCTGCACCAACCCAAGTGCGAAAAGTGGTTTTTCAACACTAACACAAGTGTAAAAAGTGTTTTTTCAACACTATCACAAGTGCAAAAAGTGTTTTTTCCACACTAATACAAGTGCAAAAGTGGTTTCCTGCACCAACACAAGTGCGAAAAGTGGATTTTCAACACTAACACAAGTGCGAAAAGTGGGTTTTCAACACTAACACAAGTGCGAAAAGTGGTTTCCTGCACCAACACAAGTGCGAAAAGTGGTTTTTCAACACTAACACAAGTGCGAAAAGTGGTTTTTCAACACTAACACAAGTGCAAAAAAGTGTTTTTTCAACACTATCACAAGTGCAAAAAGTGTTTTTTCCACACTAATACAAGTGCAAAAGTGGTTTCCTGCACCAACACAAGTGCGAAAAGTGGTTTTTCAACACTAACACAAGTGCGAAAAGTGGTTTTTCAACACTAACACAAGTGCAAAAAGTGTTTTTTCAACACTATCACAAGTGCAAAAAGTGTTTTTTCCACACTAATACAAGTGCAAAAGTGGTTTCCTGCACCAACACAAGTGCGAAAAGTGGTTTTTCAACACTAACACAAGTGTGAAAAGTGGTTTTTCAACACTAACACAAGTGCGAAAAGTGGTTTTTCAACACTAACACAAGTGCGAAAAGTGGTTTTTCCACACTAATACAAGTGCAAAAGTGGTTTCCTGCACCAACCCAAGTGCGAAAAGTGGTTTTTCAACACTAACACAAGGGCGAAAAGTGGTTTTTCAACACTATCACAAGTGCAAAAAGTGTTTTTTCCACACTAATACAAGTGCAAAAGTGGTTTTCCTGCACCAACACAAGTGCGAAAAGTGGTTTTTCAACACTAACACAAGTGCGAAAAGTGGTTTTTCAACACTAACACAAGTGCAAAAAGTGTTTTTTCAACACTATCACAAGTGCAAAAAGTGTTTTTTCCACACTAATAAAGTGCAAAAGTGGTTTCCTGCACCAACACAAGTGCGAAAAGTGGATTTTCAACACTAACACAAGTGCGAAAAGTGGTTTCCTGCACCAACACAAGTGCGAAAAGTGGTTTTTCAACATTAACACAAGTGCGAAAAGTGGTTTTTCAACACTAACACAAGTGCAAAAAGTGTTTTTTCAACACTATCACAAGTGCAATAAGTGTTTTTTCCACACTAATACAAGTGCAAAAGTGGTTTCCTGCACCAACTCAAGTGCAAAAAGTGGTTTTTCAACACTAACACAAGTGCAAAAAGTGTTTTTTCAACACTATCACAAGTGCAAAAAGTGTTTTTTCCACACTAATACAAGTGCAAAAGTGGTTTCCTGCACCAACACAAGTGCGAAAAGTGGTTTTTCAACACTAACACAAGTGCGAAAAGTGGTTTTTCAACACTAACAAAAGTGCAAAAAGTGTTTTTTCAACACTATTACAAGTGCGAAAAGTGGTTTTTTAACACGAACACAAGTGCGAAAAGTGGTTTTTCAACACTATCACAAGTGCAAAAAGTGTTTTTTCCACACTAATACAAGTGCAAAAGTGGTTTTTCAACACTATCACAAGTGCAAAAAGTGGTTTTTCAACACTAACACAAGTGCGAAAAGTGGTTTTTCCACACTAATACAAGTGCAAAAGTGGTTTCCTGCACCAACACAAGTGCGAAAAGTGGTTTTTCAACACTAACACAAGTGCGAAAAGTGGTTTTTCAACACTAACACAAGTGCAAAAAGTGTTTTTTCCACACTAATACAAGTGCAAAAGTGGTTTCCTGCACCAACACAAGTGCGAAAAGTGGATTTTCAACACTAACACAAGTGCGAAAAGTGGGTTTTCAACACTAACACAAGTGCGAAAAGTGGTTTCCTGCACCAACACAAGTGCGAAAAGTGGTTTTTCAACACTAACACAAGTGCGAAAAGTGGTTTTTCAACACTAACACAAGTGCAAAAAGTGTTTTTTCAACACTATCACAAGTGCAAAAAGTGTTTTTTCCACACTAATACAAGTGCAAAAGTGGTTTCCTGCACCAACACAAATGCGAAAAGTGGTTTTTCAACACTAACACAAGTGCGAAAAGTGGTTTTTCAACACTAACACAAGTGCAAAAAGTGTTTTTTCAACACTATCACAAGTGCAAAAAGTGTTTTTTCCACACTAATACAAGTGCAAAAGTGGTTTCCTTCACCAACACAAGTGCGAAAAGTGGTTTTTCAACACTAACACAAGTGCGAAAAGTGGTTTTTCAACACTAACACAAGTGCAAAAGTGGTTTCCTGCACCAACCCAAGTGCGAAAAGTGGTTTTTCAACACTAACACAAGTGTAAAAAGTGTTTTTTCAACACTATCACAAGTGCAAAAAGTGTTTTTTCCACACTAATACAAGTGCAAAAGTGGTTTCCTGCACCAACACAAGTGCGAAAAGTGGGTTGTCAACACTAACACAAGTGCGAAAAGTGGTTTCCTGCACCAACACAAGTGCGAAAAGTGGTTTTTCAACACTAACACAAGTGCGAAAAGTGGTTTTTCAACACTAACACAAGTGCAAAAAGTGTTTTTTCAACACTATCACAAGTGCAAAAAAGTGTTTTTTCCACACTAATACAAGTGCAAAAGTGGTTTCCTGCACCAACACAAGTGCGAAAAGTGGTTTTTCAACACTAACACAACTGCAAAAAGTGTTTTTTCAACACTATCTCATGTGCAAAAAGTGTTTTTTCCACACTAATACAAGTGCAAAAGTGGTTTTCTGCACCAACACAAGTGCGAAAAGTGGTTTTTTAACACTAACACAAGTGCGAAAAGTGGTTTTTCAACACTAACACAAGTGCGAAAAGTGGTTTTTCAACACTAACACAAGTGCAAAAAGTGTTTTTTCAACACTATCACAAGTGCGAAAAGTGGTTTTTCAACACTAACACAAGTGTAAAAAGTGTTTTTTCAACACTACCACAAGTGCAAAAAGTGTTTTTTCCACACTAATACAAGTGCAAAAGTGGTTTCCTGCACCAACACAAGTGTGAAAAGTGGGTTTTCAACACTAACACAAGTGCGAAAAGTGGTTTCCTGCACCAACACAAGTGCGAAAAGTGGTTTTTCAACACTAACACAAGTGCGAAAAGTGGTTTTTCAACACTAACACAAGTGCAAAAAGTGTTTTTTCAACACTATCACAAGTGCAAAAAAGTGTTTTTTCCACACTAATACAAGTGCAAAAGTGGTTTCCTGCACCAACACAAGTGCGAAAAGTGGTTTTTCAACACTAACACAAGTGCAAAAAGTGTATTTTCAACACTATCTCATGTGCAAAAAGTGTTTTTTCCACACTAATACAAGTGCAAAAGTGGTTTTCTGCACCAACACAAGTGCGAAAAGTGGTTTTTCAACACTAACACAAGTGCGAAAAGTGGTTTTTCAACACTAACACAAGTGCGAAAAGTGGTTTTTCAACACTAACACAAGTGCGAAAAGTGGTTTTTCCACACTAATACAAGTGCAAAAGTGGTTTCCTGCACCAACACAAGTGCGAAAAGTGGTTTTTCAACACTAACACAAGTGCGAAAAGTGGTTTTTCAACACTATCACAAGTGCAAAAAGTGTTTTTTCCACACTAATACAAGTGCAAAAGTGGTTTCCTGCACCAACACAAGTGCGAAAAGTGGGTTTTCAACACTAACACAAGTGCGAAAAGTGGGTTTTCAACACTAACACAAGTGCGAAAAGTGGTTTCCTTCACTAACACAAGTGCGAAAAGTGCTTTTTCAACACTAACACAAGTGCGAAAATTGGTTTTTCAACACTAACACAAGTGCGAAAAGTGGTTTTTTCACACTAATACAAGTGCAAAAGTGGTTTCCTGCACCAACACAAGTGCAAAAAGTGGTTTTTCAACACTAACACAAGTGCGAAAAGTGGTTTTTCAACACTATCACACGTGCAAAAAGTGTTTTTTCCACACTAATACAAGTGCAAAAGTGGTTTCCTGCACCAACACATGTGCGAAAAGTGGTTTTCAACACTAACACAAGTGCGAAAAGTGGTTTTTCAACACTAACACAAGTGCGAAAAGTGGTTTTTCAACACTAACACAAGTGCGAAAAGTGGTTTTTCAACACTATCACAAGTGCAAAAAGTGTTTTTTTCCACACTAATACAAGTGCAAAAGTGGTTTCCTGCACCAACACAAGTGCGAAAAGTGTTTTTTTCAACACTAACACAAGTGCGAAAAGTGGTTTTTCAACACTAACACAAGTGCGAAAAGTGGTTTTTTCACACTAATACAAGTGCAAAAGTGGTTTCCTGCACCAACACAAGTGCGAAAAGTGGTTTTTCAACACTAACACAAGTGCGAAAAGTGGTTTTTCAACACTATCACAAGTGCAAAAAGTGTTTTTTCCACACTAATACAAGTGCAAAAGTGGTTTCCTGCACCAACACAAGTGCAAAAAGTGGTTTTTCAACACTAACACAAGTGCGAAAAGTGGGTTTTTCAACACTAACACAAGTGCGAAAAGTGGTTTTTCAACACTAACACAAGTGCGAAAAGTGGTTTTTCAACACTAACACAAGTGCGAAAAGTGGTTTTTCCACACGAATACAAGTGCAAAAGTGGTTTCCTGCACCAACACAAGTGCGAAAAGTGGTTTTTCAATACTAACACAAGTGCGAAAAGTGGTTTTTCAACACTATCACAAGTGCAAAAAGTGTTTTTTCCACACTAATACAAGTGCAAAAGTGGTTTCCTGCACCAACACAAGTGCGAAAAGTGGGTTTTCAACACTAACACAAGTGCGAAAAGTGGGTTTTCAACACTAACACAAGTGCGAAAAGTGGTTTCCTTCACTAACACAAGTGCGAAAAGTGCTTTTTCAACACTAACACATGTGCGAAAAGTGGTTTTTCAACACTAACACAAGTGCGAAAAGTGGTTTTTTCACTCTAATACAAGTGCAAAAGTGGTTTCCTGCACCAACACAAGTGCGAAAAGTGGATTTTCAACACTAACATAAGTGCGAAAAGTGGGTTTTCAATACTAACACAAGTGCGAAAAGTGGTTTCCTGCAGCAACACAAGTGCGAAAAGTGGTTTTTCAACACTAACACAAGTGCGAAAAGTGGTTTTTCAACACTAACACAAGTGCAAAAAGTGTTTTTTCAACACTATCACAAGTGCAAAAAGTGTTTTTTCCACACTAATACAAGTGCAAAAGTGGTTTCCTGCACCAACACAAGTGCGAAAAGTGGTTTTTCAACACTAACACAAGTGCAAAAAGTGTTTTTTCAACACTATCACAACTGCAAAAAGTGTGTTTTCCACACTAATACAAGTGCAAAAGTGGTTTCCTGCACCAACACAAGTGCGAAAAGTGGTTTTTGAACACTAACACAAGTGCGAAAAGTGGTTTTTCAACACTAACACAAGTGCAAAAAGTGTTTTTCCAACACTATCAAAAGTGCGAAAAGTGGTTTTTCAACACGAACACAAGTGCGAAAAGTGGTTTTTCAACACTATCACAAGTGCAAAAAGTGTTTTTTCCACACTAATACAAGTGCAAAAGTGGTTTTTCAACACTATTACAAGTGCAAAAAGTGGTTTTTCCACACTAATACAAGTGCAAAAGTGGTTTCCTGCACCAACACAAGTGCGAAAAGTGGTTTTTCAACACTAACACAAGTGGGAAAAGTGGTTTTTCAACCCTATCACAAGTGCAAAAAGTGTTTTTTCCACACTAATACAAGTGCAAAAGAGGTTTCCTGCACCAACACAAGTGCGAAAAGTGGGTTTTCAACACTAACACAAGTGCGAAAAGTGGTTTCCTGCACCAACACAAGTGCGAAAAGTGGTTTTTCAACACTAACACAAGTGCAAAAAGTGTTTTTTCAACACTATCACAAGTGCAAAAAAGTGTTTTTTCCACACTAATACAAGTGCAAAAGTGGTTTCCTGCACCAACACAAGTGCGAAAAGTGGTTTTTCAACACTAACACAAGTGCGAAAAGTGGTTTTTCAACACTAACACAAGTGCGAAAAGTGGTTTTTCAACACTATCACAAGTGCAAAAAGTGTTTTTTCCACACTAATACAAGTGCACAAGTGGTTTCCTGCACCAACACAAGTGCGAAAAGTGCTTTTTCAACACTAACACATGTGCGAAAAGTGGTTTTTCAACTCTATCACAAGTGCAAAAAGTGTTTTTCCACACTAATACAAGTGGAAAAGTGGTTTCCTGCACCAACACAAGTGCGAAAAGTGGATTTTCAACACTAACACAAGTGCGAAAAGTGGGTTTTCAATACTAACACAAGTGCGAAAAGTGGTTTCCTGCAGCAACACAAGTGCGAAAAGTGGTTTTTCAACACTAACACAAGTGCGAAAAGTGGTTTTTCAACACTAACACAAGTGCAAAAAGTGTTTTTTCAACACTATCACAAGTGCAAAAAGTGTTTTTTCCACACTAATACAAGTGCAAAAGTGGTTTCCTGCACCAACAAAAGTGCGAAAAGTGGTTTTTCAACACTAACACAAGTGCAAAAAGTGTTTTTTCAACACTATCACAAGTGCAAAAAGTGTTTTTTCCACACTAATACAAGTGCAAAAGTGGTTTCCTGCACCAACACAAGTGCGAAAAGTGGTTTTTCAACACTAACACAAGTGCGAAAAGTGGTTTTTCAACACTAACACAAGTGCAAAAAGTGTTTTTCCAACACTATCAAAAGTGCGAAAAGTGGTTTTTCAACACGAACACAAGTGCGAAAAGTGGTTTTTCAACACTATCACAAGTGCAAAAAGTGTTTTTTCCACACTAATACAAGTGCAAAAAGTGGTTTTTCAACACTAACACATGTGCGAAAAGTGGTTTTTCCACACTAATACAAGTGCAAAAGTGGTTTCATGCACCAACACAAGTGCGAAAAGTGGTTTTTCAACACTAACACAAGTGCGAAAAGTGGTTTTTCAACCCTATCACAAGTGCAAAAAGTGTTTTTTCCACACTAATACAAGTGCAAAAGAGGTTTCCTGCACCAACACAAGTGCGAAAAGTGGATTTTCAACACGAACACAAGTGCGAAAAGTGGGTTTTCAACACTAACACAAGTGCGAAAAGTGGTTTCCTGCACCAACACAAGTGCGAAAAGTGGTTTTTCAACACTAACACAAGTGCGAAAAGTGGTTTTTCAACACTAACACATGTGCAAAAAGTGTTTTTTCAACACTATCACAAGTGCAAAAAAGTGTTTTTTCCACACTAATACAAGTGCAAAAGTGGTTTCCTGCACCAACACAAGTGCAAAAAGTGGGTTTTCAACACTAACACAAGTGCGAAAAGTGTTTTTTCAACACTAACACAAGTGCAAAAATTTTTTTTCAACACTATCACAAATGCAAAAAGTGTTTTTTCCACACTAATACAAGTGCAAAAGTGGTTTCCTGCACCAACACAAGTGCGAAAAGTGGTTTTTCAACACTAACACAAGTGCGAAAAGTGGGTTTTTCAACACTAACACAAGTGCGAAAAGTGGTTTTTCAACACTAACACAAGTGCGAAAAGTGGTTTTTCAACACTAACACAAGTGCGAAAAGTGGTTTTCCACACTAATACAAGTGCAAAAGTGGTTTCCTGCACCAACACAAGTGCGAAAAGTGGTTTTTCAACACTAACACAAGTGCGAAAAGTGGTTTTTCAACACAATCACAAGTGCAAAAAGTGTTTTTTCCACACTAATATAAGTGCAAAAGTGGTTTCCTGCACCAACACAAGTGCGAAAAGTGGTTTTTCAACACTAACACAAGTGCGAAAAGTGGGTTTTTCAACACTAACACAAGTGCGAAAAGTGGTTTTTCAACACTAACACAAGTGCGAAAAGTGGTTTTTCAACACTAACACAAGTGCGAAAAGTGGTTTTTCCACACTAATACAAGTGCAAAAGTGGTTTCCTGCACCAACACAAGTGCGAAAAGTGGTTTTTCAATACTAACACAAGTGCGAAAAGTGGTTTTTCAACACTATCACAAGTGCAAAAAGTGTTTTTTCCACACTAATACAAGTGCAAAAGTGGTTTCCTGCACCAACACAAGTGCGAAAAGTGGGTTTTCAACACTAACACAAGTGCGAAAAGTGGGTTTTCAACACTAACACAAGTGCGAAAAGTGGTTTCCTTCACTAACACAAGTGCGAAAAGTGCTTTTTCAACACTAACACATGTGCGAAAAGTGGTTTTTCAACACTAACACAAGTGCGAAAAGTGGTTTTTTCACTCTAATACAAGTGCAAAAGTGGTTTCCTGCACCAACACAAGTGCGAAAAGTGGATTTTCAACACTAACACAAGTGCGAAAAGTGGGTTTTCAATACTAACACAAGTGCGAAAAGTGGTTTCCTGCAGCAACACAAGTGCGAAAAGTGGTTTTTCAACACTAACACAAGTGCGAAAAGTGGTTTTTCAACACTAACACAAGTGCAAAAAGTGTTTTTTCAACACTATCACAAGTGCAAAAAGTGTTTTTTCCACACTAATACAAGTGCAAAAGTGGTTTCCTGCACCAACACAAGTGCGAAAAGTGGTTTTTCAACACTAACACAAGTGCAAAAAGTGTTTTTTCAACACTATCACAACTGCAAAAAGTGTTTTTTCCACACTAATACAAGTGCAAAAGTGGTTTCCTGCACCAACACAAGTGCGAAAAGTGGTTTTTCAACACTAACACAAGTGCGAAAAGTGGTTTTTCAACACTAACACAAGTGCAAAAAGTGTTTTTCCAACACTATCAAAAGTGCGAAAAGTGGTTTTTCAACACGAACACAAGTGCGAAAAGTGGTTTTTCAACACTATCACAAGTGCAAAAAGTGTTTTTTCCACACTAATACAAGTGCAAAAGTGGTTTTTCAACACTATTACAAGTGCAAAAAGTGGTTTTTCAACACTAACACAAGTGCGAAAAGTGGTTTTTCCACACTAATACAAGTGCAAAAGTGGTTTCCTGCACCAACACAAGTGCGAAAAGTGGTTTTTCAACACTAACACAAGTGCGAAAAGTGGTTTTTCAACCCTATCACAAGTGCAAAAAGTGTTTTTTCCACACTAATACAAGTGCAAAAGAGGTTTCCTGCACCAACACAAGTGCGAAAAGTGGATTTTCAACATGAACACAAGTGCGAAAAGTGGGTTTTCAACACTAACACAAGTGCGAAAAGTGGTTTCCTGCACCAACACAAGTGCGAAAAGTGGTTTTTCAACACTAACACAAGTGCAAAAAGTGTTTTTTCAACACTATCACAAGTGCAAAAAAGTGTTTTTTCAACACTATCTCATGTGCAAAAAGTGTTTTTTCCACACTAATACAAGTGCAAAAGTGGTTTTCTGCACCAACACAAGTGCGAAAAGTGGTTTTTCAACACGAACACAAGTGCGAAAAGTGGTTTTTCAACACTAACACAAGTGCGAAAAGTGGTTTTTCAACACTATCACAAGTGCAAAAAGTGTTTTTTCCACACTAATACAAGTGCAAAAGTGGTTTCCTGCACCAACACAAGTGCGAAAAGTGCTTTTTCAACACTAACACAAGTGCGAAAAGTGGTTTTTCAACACTAACACAAGTGCAAAAAGTGTTTTTTCAACACTATCTCATGTGCAAAAAGTGTTTTTTTCCACACTAATACAAGTGCAAAAGTGGTTTTCTGCACCAACACAAGTGCGAAAAGTGGTTTTTCAACACTAACACAAGTGCGAAAAGTGGTTTCCTGCAGCAACACAAGTGCGAAAAGTGGTTTTTCAACACTAACACAAGTGCGAAAAGTGGTTTTTCAACACTAACACAAGTGCAAAAAGTGTTTTTTCAACACTATCACAAGTGCAAAAAGTGTTTTTTCCACACTAATACAAGTGCAAAAGTGGTTTCCTGCACCAACACAAGTGCGAAAAGTGGTTTTTCAACACTAACACAAGTGCAAAAAGTGTTTTTTCAACACTATCACAACTGCAAAAAGTGTTTTTTCCACACTAATACAAGTGCAAAAGTGGTTTCCTGCACCAACACAAGTGCGAAAAGTGGTTTTTCAACACTAACACAAGTGCGAAAAGTGGTTTTTCAACACTAACACAAGTGCAAAAAGTGTTTTTCCAACACTATCAAAAGTGCGAAAAGTGGTTTTTCAACACGAACACAAGTGCGAAAAGTGGTTTTTCAACACTATCACAAGTGCAAAAAGTGTTTTTTCCACACTAATACAAGTGCAAAAGTGGTTTTTCAACACTATTACAAGTGCAAAAAGTGGTTTTTCAACACTAACACAAGTGCGAAAAGTGGTTTTTCCACACTAATACAAGTGCAAAAGTGGTTTCCTGCACCAACACAAGTGCGAAAAGTGGTTTTTCAACACTAACACAAGTGCGAAAAGTGGTTTTTCAACCCTATCACAAGTGCAAAAAGTGTTTTTTCCACACTAATACAAGTGCAAAAGAGGTTTCCTGCACCAACACAAGTGCGAAAAGTGGATTTTCAACATGAACACAAGTGCGAAAAGTGGGTTTTCAACACTAACACAAGTGCGAAAAGTGGTTTCCTGCACCAACACAAGTGCGAAAAGTGGTTTTTCAACACTAACACAAGTGCAAAAAGTGTTTTTTCAACACTATCACAAGTGCAAAAAAGTGTTTTTTCAACACTATCTCATGTGCAAAAAGTGTTTTTTCCACACTAATACAAGTGCAAAAGTGGTTTTCTGCACCAACACAAGTGCGAAAAGTGGTTTTTCAACACGAACACAAGTGCGAAAAGTGGTTTTTCAACACTAACACAAGTGCGAAAAGTGGTTTTTCAACACTATCACAAGTGCAAAAAGTGTTTTTTCCACACTAATACAAGTGCAAAAGTGGTTTCCTGCACCAACACAAGTGCGAAAAGTGCTTTTTCAACACTAACACAAGTGCGAAAAGTGGTTTTTCAACACTAACACAAGTGCAAAAAGTGTTTTTTCAACACTATCTCATGTGCAAAAAGTGTTTTTTCCACACTAATACAAGTGCAAAAGTGGTTTTCTGCACCAACACAAGTGCGAAAAGTGGTTTTTCAACACTAACACAAGTGCGAAAAGTGGTTTTTCAACACTAACACAAGTGCGAAAAGTGGTTTTTCAACACTAACACAAGTGCGAAAAGTGGTTTTTCCACACTAATACAAGTGCAAAAGTGGTTTTTCAACACTAACACAAGTGCGAAAAGTGGTTTTTCAACACTATCACAAGTGCAAAAAGTGTTTTTTCCACACTAATACAAGTGCAAAAGTGGTTTCCTGCACCAACACAAGTGCGAAAAGTGGGTTTTCAACACTAACACAAGTGCGAAAAGTGGGTTTTCAACACTAACACAAGTGCGAAAAGTGGTTTCCTTCACTAACACAAGTGCGAAAAGTGCTTTTTCAACACTAACACAAGTGCGAAAATTGGTTTTTCAACACTAACACAAGTGCGAAAAGTGGTTTTTTCACACTAATACAAGTGCAAAAGTGGTTTCCTGCACCAACACAAGTGCAAAAATTGGTTTTTCAACACTAACACAAGTGCGAAAAGTGGTTTTTCAACACTATCACACGTGCAAAAAGTGTTTTTTCCACACTAATACAAGTGCAAAAGTGGTTTCCTGCACCAACACATGTGCGAAAAGTGGTTTTTCAACACTAACACAAGTGCGAAAAGTGGTTTTTCAACACTAACACAAGTGCGAAAAGTGGTTTTTCAACACTAACACAAGTGCGAAAAGTGGTTTTTCAACACTATCACAAGTGCAAAAAGTGTTTTTTCCACACTAATACAAGTGCAAAAGTGGTTTCCTGCACCAACACAAGTGCGAAAAGTGTTTTTTCAACACTAACACAAGTGCGAAAAGTGGTTTTTCAACACTAACACAAGTGTGAAAAGTGGTTTTTTCACACTAATACAAGTGCAAAAGTGGTTTCCTGCACCAACACAAGTGCGAAAAGTGGTTTTTCAACACTAACACAAGTGCGAAAAGTGGTTTTTCAACACTATCACAAGTGCAAAAAGTGTTTTTTCCACACTAATACAAGTGCAAAAGTGGTTTCCTGCACCAACACAAGTGCGAAAAGTGGTTTTTCAACACTAACACAAGTGCGAAAAGTGGGTTTTTCAACACTAACACAAGTGCGAAAAGTGGTTTTTCAACACTAACACAAGTGCGAAAAGTGGTTTTTCAACACTAACACAAGTGCGAAAAGTGGTTTTTCCACACTAATACAAGTGCAAAAGTGGTTTCCTGCACCAACACAAGTGCGAAAAGTGGTTTTTCAATACTAACACAAGTGCGAAAAGTGGTTTTTCAACACTATCACAAGTGCAAAAAGTGTTTTTTCCACACTAATACAAGTGCAAAAGTGGTTTCCTGCACCAACACAAGTGTGAAAAGTGGGTTTTCAACACTAACACAAGTGCGAAAAGTGGGTTTTCAACACTAACACAAGTGCGAAAAGTGGTTTCCTTCACTAACACAAGTGCGAAAAGTGCTTTTTCAACACTAACACATGTGCGAAAAGTGGTTTTTCAACACTAACACAAGTGCGAAAAGTGGTTTTTTCACTCTAATACAAGTGCAAAAGTGGTTTCCTGCACCAACACAAGTGCGAAAAGTGGATTTTCAACACTAACATAAGTGCGAAAAGTGGGTTTTCAATACTAACACAAGTGCGAAAAGTGGTTTCCTGCAGCAACACAAGTGCGAAAAGTGGTTTTTCAACACTAACACAAGTGCGAAAAGTGGTTTTTCAACACTAACACAAGTGCAAAAAGTGTTTTTTCAACACTATCACAAGTGCAAAAAGTGTTTTTTCCACACTAATACAAGTGCAAAAGTGGTTTCCTGCACCAACACAAGTGCGAAAAGTGGTTTTTCAACACTAACACAAGTGCAAAAAGTGTTTTTTCAACACTATCACAACTGCAAAAAGTGTTTTTTCCACACTAATACAAGTGCAAAAGTGGTTTCCTGCACCAACACAAGTGCGAAAAGTGGTTTTTGAACACTAACACAAGTGCGAAAAGTGGTTTTTCAACACTAACACAAGTGCAAAAAGTGTTTTTCCAACACTATCAAAAGTGCGAAAAGTGGTTTTTCAACACGAACACAAGTGCGAAAAGTGGTTTTTCAACACTATCACAAGTGCAAAAAGTGTTTTTTCCACACTAATACAAGTGCAAAAGTGGTTTTTCAACACTATTACAAGTGCAAAAAGTGGTTTTTCAACACTAACACAAGTGCGAAAAGTGGTTTTTCCACACTAATACAAGTGCAAAAGTGGTTTCCTGCACCAACACAAGTGCGAAAAGTGGTTTTTCAACACTAACACAAGTGGGAAAAGTGGTTTTTCAACCCTATCACAAGTGCAAAAAGTGTTTTTTCCACACTAATACAAGTGCAAAAGTGGTTTCCTGCACCAACACAAGTGCGAAAAGTGGATTTTCAACACTAACACAAGTGCGAAAAGTGGGTTTTCAACACTAACACAAGTGCGAAAAGTGGTTTCCTGCACCAACACAAGTGCGAAAAGTGGTTTTTCAACACTAACACAAGTGCGAAAAGTGGTTTTTCAACACTAACACAAGTGCAAAAAGTGTTTTTTCAACACTATCACAAGTGCAAAAAGTGTTTTTTCCACACTAATACAAGTGCAAAAGTGGTTTCCTGCACCAACACAAGTGCGAAAAGTGGTTTTTCAACACTAACACAAGTGCGAAAAGTGGTTTTTCAACACTAACACAAGTGCAAAAAGTGTTTTTTCAACACTATCACAAGTGCAAAAAGTGTTTTTTTCCACACTAATACAAGTGCAAAAGTGGTTTCCTGCACCAACACAAGTGCGAAAAGTGGTTTTTCAACACTAACACAAGTGTGAAAAGTGGTTTTTCAGCACTAACACAAGTGCGAAAAGTGGTTTTTCAACACTAACACAAGTGCGAAAAGTGGTTTTTCCACACTAATACAAGTGCAAAAGTGGTTTCCTGCACCAACCCAAGTGCGAAAAGTGGTTTTTCAACACTAACACAAGTGCGAAAAGTGGTTTTTCAACACTATCACAAGTGCAAAAAGTGTTTTTTCCACACTAATACAAGTGCAAAAGTGGTTTTCCTGCACCAACACAAGTGCGAAAAGTGGTTTTTCAACACTAACACAAGTGCGAAAAGTGGTTTTTCAACACTAACACAAGTGCAAAAAGTGTTTTTTCAACACTATCACAAGTGCAAAAAGTGTTTTTTCCACACTAATAAAGTGCAAAAGTGGTTTCCTGCACCAACACAAGTGCGAAAAGTGGATTTTCAACACTAACACAAGTGCGAAAAGTGGTTTCCTGCACCAACACAAGTGCGAAAAGTGGTTTTTCAACATTAACACAAGTGCGAAAAGTGGTTTTTCAACACTAACACAAGTGCAAAAAGTGTTTTTTCAACACTATCACAAGTGCAATAAGTGTTTTTTCCACACTAATACAAGTGCAAAAGTGGTTTCCTGCACCAACTCAAGTGCAAAAAGTGGTTTTTCAACACTAACACAAGTGCAAAAAGTGTTTTTTCAACACTATCACAAGTGCAAAAAGTGTTTTTTCCACACTAATACAAGTGCAAAAGTGGTTTCCTGCACCAACACAAGTGCGAAAAGTGGTTTTTCAACACTAACACAAGTGTGAAAAGTGGTTTTTCAACACTAACAAAAGTGCAAAAAGTGTTTTTTCAACACTATTACAAGTGCGAAAAGTGGTTTTTTAACACGAACACAAGTGCGAAAAGTGGTTTTTCAACACTATCACAAGTGCAAAAAGTGTTTTTCCACACTAATACAAGTGCAAAAGTGGTTTTTCAACACTATCACAAGTGCAAAAAGTGGTTTTTCAACACTACCACAAGTGCGAAAAGTGGTTTTTCCACACTAATACAAGTGCAAAAGTGGTTTCCTGCACCAACACAAGTGCGAAAAGTGGTTTTTCAACACTAACACAAGTGCGAAAAGTGGTTTTTCAACACTAACACAAGTGCAAAAAGTGTTTTTTCAACACTATCACAAGTGCAAAAAGTGTTTTTTCAACACTATCACAAGTGCAAAAAGTGTTTTTTCCACACTAATAAAGTGCAAAAGTGGTTTCCTGCACCAACACAAGTGCGAAAAGTGGGTTTTCAACACGAACACAAGTGCGAAAAGTGGTTTTTCAACACTATCACAAGTGCAAAAAGTGTTTTTTCCACACTAATACAAGTGCAAAAGTGGTTTTTCAACACTAACACAAGTGCGAAAAGTGGTTTTTCAACACTAACACAAGTGCGAAAAGTGGTTTTTCCACACTAATACAAGTGCAAAAGTGGTTTCCTGCACCAACACAAGTGCGAAAAGTGGTTTTTCAACACTAACACAAGTGCGAAAAGTAGTTTTTCAACCCTATCACAAGTGAAAAAAGTGTTTTTTCCACACTAATAAAGTGCAAAAGTGGTTTCCTGCACCAACACAAGTGCGAAAAGTGGATTTTCAACACTAACACAAGTGCGAAAAGTGGTTTCCTGCACCAACACAAGTGCGAAAAGTGGTTTTTCAACATTAACACAAGTGCGAAAAGTGGTTTTTCAACACTAACACAAGTGCAAAAAGTGTTTTTTCAACACTATCACAAGTGCAATAAGTGTTTTTTCCACACTAATACAAGTGCAAAAGTGGTTTCCTGCACCAACTCAAGTGCAAAAAGTGGTTTTTCAACACTAACACAAGTGCAAAAAGTGTTTTTTCAACACTATCACAAGTGCAAAAAGTGTTTTTTCCACACTAATACAAGTGCAAAAGTGGTTTCCTGCACCAACACAAGTGCGAAAAGTGGTTTTTCAACACTAACACAAGTGCGAAAAGTGGTTTTTCAACACCAACAAAAGTGCAAAAAGTGTTTTTTCAACACTATTACAAGTGCGAAAAGTGGTTTTTTAACACGAACACAAGTGCGAAAAGTGGTTTTTCAACACTATCACAAGTGCAAAAAGTGTTTTTTCCACACGAATACAAGTGCAAAAGTGGTTTTTCAACTCTATCACAAGTGCAAAAAGTGGTTTTTCAACACTACCACAAGTGCGAAAAGTGGTTTTTCCACACTAATACAAGTGCAAAAGTGGTTTCCTGCACCAACACAAGTGCGAAAAGTGGTTTTTCAACACCAACACAAGTGCGAAAAGTGGTTTTTCAACCATATCACAAGTGCAAAAAGTGTTTTTTCCACACTAATACAAGTGCAAAAGTGGTTTCCTGCACCAACACAAGTGGGAAAAGTGGATTTTCAACACTAACACAAGTGCGAAAAGTGGGTTTTCAACACTAACACAAGTGCGAAAAGTGGTTTCCTGCACCAACACAAGTGCGAAAAGTGGTTTTTCAACACTAACACAAGTGCGAAAAGTGGTTTTTCAACACTAACACAAGTGCAAAAAGTGTTTTTTCAACACTATCACAAGTGCAAAAAGTGTTTTTTCCACACTAATACAAGTGCAAAAGTGGTTTCCTGCACCAACACAAGTGCGAAAAGTGGTTTTTCAACACTAACACAAGTGCGAAAAGTGGTTTTTCAACACTAACACAAGTGCAAAAAGTGTTTTTTCAACACTATCACAAGTGCAAAAAGTGTTTTTTCCACACTAATACAAGTGCAAAAGTGGTTTCCTGCACCAACACAAGTGCGAAAAGTGGTTTTTCAACACTAACACAAGTGTGAAAAGTGGTTTTTCAACACTAACACAAGTGCGAAAAGTGGTTTTTCAACACTAACACAAGTGCGAAAAGTGGTTTTTCCACACTAATACAAGTGCAAAAGTGGTTTCCTGCACCAACCCAAGTGCGAAAAGTGGTTTTTCAACACTAACACAAGTGCGAAAAGTGGTTTTTCAACACTATCACAAGTGCAAAAAGTGTTTTTTCCACACTAATACAAGTGCAAAAGTGGTTTTCCTGCACCAACACAAGTGCGAAAAGTGGTTTTTCAACACTAACACAAGTGCGAAAAGTGGTTTTTCAACACTAACACAAGTGCAAAAAGTGTTTTTTCAACACTATCACAAGTGCAAAAAGTGTTTTTTCCACACTAATAAAGTGCAAAAGTGGTTTCCTGCACCAACACAAGTGCGAAAAGTGGATTTTCAACACTAACACAAGTGCGAAAAGTGGTTTCCTGCACCAACACAAGTGCGAAAAGTGGTTTTTCAACATTAACACAAGTGCGAAAAGTGGTTTTTCAACACTAACACAAGTGCAAAAAGTGTTTTTTCAACACTATCACAAGTGCAATAAGTGTTTTTTCCACACTAATACAAGTGCAAAAGTGGTTTCCTGCACCAACTCAAGTGCAAAAAGTGGTTTTTCAACACTAACACAAGTGCAAAAAGTGTTTTTTCAACACTATCACAAGTGCAAAAAGTGTTTTTTCCACACTAATACAAGTGCAAAAGTGGTTTCCTGCACCAACACAAGTGCGAAAAGTGGTTTTTCAACACTAACACAAGTGCGAAAAGTGGTTTTTCAACACTAACAAAAGTGCAAAAAGTGTTTTTTCAACACTATTACAAGTGCGAAAAGTGGTTTTTTAACACGAACACAAGTGCGAAAAGTGGTTTTTCAACACTATCACAAGTGCAAAAAGTGTTTTTTCCACACTAATACAAGTGCAAAAGTGGTTTTTCAACACTATCACAAGTGCAAAAAGTGGTTTTTCAACACTAACACAAGTGCGAAAAGTGGTTTTTCCACACTAATACAAGTGCAAAAGTGGTTTCCTGCACCAACACAAGTGCGAAAAGTGGGTTTTTCAACACTAACACAAGTGCGAAAAGTGGTTTTTCAACACTAACACAAGTGCAAAAAGTGTTTTTTCCACACTAATACAAGTGCAAAAGTGGTTTCCTGCACCAACACAAGTGCGAAAAGTGGATTTTCAACACTAACACAAGTGCGAAAAGTGGGTTTTCAACACTAACACAAGTGCGAAAAGTGGTTTCCTGCACCAACACAAGTGCGAAAAGTGGTTTTTCAACACTAACACAAGTGCGAAAAGTGGTTTTTCAACACTAACACAAGTGCAAAAAGTGTTTTTTCAACACTATCACAAGTGCAAAAAGTGTTTTTTCCACACTAATACAAGTGCAAAAGTGGTTTCCTGCACCAACACAAATGCGAAAAGTGGTTTTTCAACACTAACACAAGTGCGAAAAGTGGTTTTTCAACACTAACACAAGTGCAAAAAGTGTTTTTTCAACACTATCACAAGTGCAAAAAGTGTTTTTTCCACACTAATACAAGTGCAAAAGTGGTTTCCTTCACCAACACAAGTGCGAAAAGTGGTTTTTCAACACTAACACAAGTGCGAAAAGTGGTTTTTCAACACTAACACAAGTGCAAAAGTGGTTTCCTGCACCAACCCAAGTGCGAAAAGTGGTTTTTCAACACTAACACAAGTGTAAAAAGTGTTTTTTCAACACTATCACAAGTGCAAAAAGTGTTTTTTCCACACTAATACAAGTGCAAAAGTGGTTTCCTGCACCAACACAAGTGCGAAAAGTGGGTTGTCAACACTAACACAAGTGCGAAAAGTGGTTTCCTGCACCAACACAAGTGCGAAAAGTGGTTTTTCAACACTAACACAAGTGCGAAAAGTGGTTTTTCAACACTAACACAAGTGCAAAAAGTGTTTTTTCAACACTATCACAAGTGCAAAAAAGTGTTTTTTCCACACTAATACAAGTGCAAAAGTGGTTTCCTGCACCAACACAAGTGCGAAAAGTGGTTTTTCAACACTAACACAACTGCAAAAAGTGTTTTTTCAACACTATCTCATGTGCAAAAAGTGTTTTTTCCACACTAATACAAGTGCAAAAGTGGTTTTCTGCACCAACACAAGTGCGAAAAGTGGTTTTTTAACACTAACACAAGTGCGAAAAGTGGTTTTTCAACACTAACACAAGTGCGAAAAGTGGTTTTTCAACACTAACACAAGTGCAAAAAGTGTTTTTTCAACACTATCACAAGTGCGAAAAGTGGTTTTTCAACACTAACACAAGTGTAAAAAGTGTTTTTTCAACACTACCACAAGTGCAAAAAGTGTTTTTTCCACACTAATACAAGTGCAAAAGTGGTTTCCTGCACCAACACAAGTGTGAAAAGTGGGTTTTCAACACTAACACAAGTGCGAAAAGTGGTTTCCTGCACCAACACAAGTGCGAAAAGTGGTTTTTCAACACTAACACAAGTGCGAAAAGTGGTTTTTCAACACTAACACAAGTGCAAAAAGTGTTTTTTCAACACTATCACAAGTGCAAAAAAGTGTTTTTTCCACACTAATACAAGTGCAAAAGTGGTTTCCTGCACCAACACAAGTGCGAAAAGTGGTTTTTCAACACTAACACAAGTGCAAAAAGTGTTTTTTCAACACTATCTCATGTGCAAAAAGTGTTTTTTCCACACTAATACAAGTGCAAAAGTGGTTTTCTGCACCAACACAAGTGCGAAAAGTGGTTTTTCAACACTAACACAAGTGCGAAAAGTGGTTTTTCAACACTAACACAAGTGCGAAAAGTGGTTTTTCAACACTAACACAAGTGCGAAAAGTGGTTTTTCCACACTAATACAAGTGCAAAAGTGGTTTCCTGCACCAACACAAGTGCGAAAAGTGGTTTTTCAACACTAACACAAGTGCGAAAAGTGGTTTTTCAACACTATCACAAGTGCAAAAAGTGTTTTTTCCACACTAATACAAGTGCAAAAGTGGTTTCCTGCACCAACACAAGTGCGAAAAGTGGGTTTTCAACACTAACACAAGTGCGAAAAGTGGGTTTTCAACACTAACACAAGTGCGAAAAGTGGTTTCCTTCACTAACACAAGTGCGAAAAGTGCTTTTTTCAACACTAACACAAGTGCGAAAATTGGTTTTTCAACACTAACACAAGTGCGAAAAGTGGTTTTTTCACACTAATACAAGTGCAAAAGTGGTTTCCTGCACCAACACAAGTGCAAAAAGTGGTTTTTCAACACTAACACAAGTGCGAAAAGTGGTTTTTCAACACTATCACACGTGCAAAAAGTGTTTTTTCCACACTAATACAAGTGCAAAAGTGGTTTCCTGCACCAACACATGTGCGAAAAGTGGTTTTTCAACACTAACACAAGTGCGAAAAGTGGTTTTTCAACACTAACACAAGTGCGAAAAGTGGTTTTTCAACACTAACACAAGTGCGAAAAGTGGTTTTTCAACACTATCACAAGTGCAAAAAGTGTTTTTTCCACACTAATACAAGTGCAAAAGTGGTTTCCTGCACCAACACAAGTGCGAAAAGTGTTTTTTCAACACTAACACAAGTGCGAAAAGTGGTTTTTCAACACTAACACAAGTGCGAAAAGTGGTTTTTTCACACTAATACAAGTGCAAAAGTGGTTTCCTGCACCAACACAAGTGCGAAAAGTGGTTTTTCAACACTAACACAAGTGCGAAAAGTGGTTTTTCAACACTATCACAAGTGCAAAAAGTGTTTTTTCCACACTAATACAAGTGCAAAAGTGGTTTCCTGCACCAACACAAGTGCGAAAAGTGGTTTTTCAACACTAACACAAGTGCGAAAAGTGGGTTTTTCAACACTAACACAAGTGCGAAAAGTGGTTTTTCAACACTAACACAAGTGCGAAAAGTGGTTTTTCAACACTAACACAAGTGCGAAAAGTGGTTTTTCCACACTAATACAAGTGCAAAAGTGGTTTCCTGCACCAACACAAGTGCGAAAAGTGGTTTTTCAATACTAACACAAGTGCGAAAAGTGGTTTTTCAACACTATCACAAGTGCAAAAAGTGTTTTTTCCACACTAATACAAGTGCAAAAGTGGTTTCCTGCACCAACACAAGTGCGAAAAGTGGGTTTTCAACACTAACACAAGTGCGAAAAGTGGGTTTTCAACACTAACACAAGTGCGAAAAGTGGTTTCCTTCACTAACACAAGTGCGAAAAGTGCTTTTTCAACACTAACACATGTGCGAAAAGTGGTTTTTCAACACTAACACAAGTGCGAAAAGTGGTTTTTTCACTCTAATACAAGTGCAAAAGTGGTTTCCTGCACCAACACAAGTGCGAAAAGTGGATTTTCAACACTAACATAAGTGCGAAAAGTGGGTTTTCAATACTAACACAAGTGCGAAAAGTGGTTTCCTGCAGCAACACAAGTGCGAAAAGTGGTTTTTCAACACTAACACAAGTGCGAAAAGTGGTTTTTCAACACTAACACAAGTGCAAAAAGTGTTTTTTCAACACTATCACAAGTGCAAAAAGTGTTTTTTCCACACTAATACAAGTGCAAAAGTGGTTTCCTGCACCAACACAAGTGCGAAAAGTGGTTTTTCAACACTAACACAAGTGCAAAAAGTGTTTTTTCAACACTATCACAACTGCAAAAAGTGTGTTTTCCACACTAATACAAGTGCAAAAGTGGTTTCCTGCACCAACACAAGTGCGAAAAGTGGTTTTTGAACACTAACACAAGTGCGAAAAGTGGTTTTTCAACACTAACACAAGTGCAAAAAGTGTTTTTCCAACACTATCAAAAGTGCGAAAAGTGGTTTTTCAACACGAACACAAGTGCGAAAAGTGGTTTTTCAACACTATCACAAGTGCAAAAAGTGTTTTTTCCACACTAATGACAAGTGCAAAAGTGGTTTTTCAACACTATTACAAGTGCAAAAAGTGGTTTTTCAACACTAACACAAGTGCGAAAAGTGGTTTTTCCACACTAATACAAGTGCAAAAGTGGTTTCCTGCACCAACACAAGTGCGAAAAGTGGTTTTTCAACACTAACACAAGTGGGAAAAGTGGTTTTTCAACCCTATCACAAGTGCAAAAAGTGTTTTTTCCACACTAATACAAGTGCAAAAAGAGGTTTCCTGCACCAACACAAGTGCGAAAAGTGGGTTTTCAACACTAACACAAGTGCGAAAAGTGGTTTCCTGCACCAACACAAGTGCGAAAAGTGGTTTTTCAACACTAACACAAGTGCAAAAAGTGTTTTTTTCAACACTATCACAAGTGCAAAAAAGTGTTTTTTCCACACTAATACAAGTGCAAAAGTGGTTTCCTGCACCAACACAAGTGCGAAAAGTGGTTTTTCAACACTAACACAAGTGCGAAAAGTGGTTTTTCAACACTAACACAAGTGCGAAAAGTGGTTTTTTCAACACTATCACAAGTGCAAAAAAGTGTTTTTTCCACACTAATACAAGTGCACAAGTGGTTTCCTGCACCAACACAAGTGCGAAAAGTGCTTTTTCAACACTAACACATGTGCGAAAAGTGGTTTTTCAACTCTATCACAAGTGCAAAAAGTGTCCACACTAATACAAGTGGAAAAGTGGTTTCCTGCACCAACACAAGTGCGAAAAGTGGATTTTCAACACTAACACAAGTGCGAAAAGTGGGTTTTCAATACTAACACAAGTGCGAAAAGTGGTTTCCTGCAGCAACACAAGTGCGAAAAGTGGTTTTTCAACACTAACACAAGTGCGAAAAGTGGTTTTTCAACACTAACACAAGTGCAAAAAGTGTTTTTTCAACACTATCACAAGTGCAAAAAGTGTTTTTTCCACACTAATACAAGTGCAAAAGTGGTTTCCTGCACCAACAAAAGTGCGAAAAGTGGTTTTTCAACACTAACACAAGTGCAAAAAGTGTTTTTTCAACACTATCACAAGTGCAAAAAGTGTTTTTTCCACACTAATACAAGTGCAAAAGTGGTTTCCTGCACCAACACAAGTGCGAAAAGTGGTTTTTCAACACTAACACAAGTGCGAAAAGTGGTTTTTCAACACTAACACAAGTGCAAAAAGTGTTTTTCCAACACTATCAAAAGTGCGAAAAGTGGTTTTTCAACACGAACACAAGTGCGAAAAGTGGTTTTTCAACACTATCACAAGTGCAAAAAGTGTTTTTTCCACACTAATACAAGTGCAAAAGTGGTTTTTCAACACTATTACAAGTGCAAAAAGTGGTTTTTCAACACTAACACATGTGCGAAAAGTGGTTTTTCCACACTAATACAAGTGCAAAAGTGGTTTCATGCACCAACACAAGTGCGAAAAGTGGTTTTTCAACACTAACACAAGTGCGAAAAGTGGTTTTTCAACCCTATCACAAGTGCAAAAAGTGTTTTTTCCACACTAATACAAGTGCAAAAGAGGTTTCCTGCACCAACACAAGTGCGAAAAGTGGATTTTCAACACGAACACAAGTGCGAAAAGTGGGTTTTCAACACTAACACAAGTGCGAAAAGTGGTTTCCTGCACCAACACAAGTGCGAAAAGTGGTTTTTCAACACTAACACAAGTGCGAAAAGTGGTTTTTCAACACTAACACATGTGCAAAAAGTGTTTTTTCAACACTATCACAAGTGCAAAAAAGTGTTTTTTCCACACTAATACAAGTGCAAAAGTGGTTTCCTGCACCAACACAAGTGCAAAAAGTGGGTTTTCAACACTAACACAAGTGCGAAAAGTGTTTTTTCAACACTAACACAAGTGCAAAAATTTTTTTTCAACACTATCACAAATGCAAAAAGTGTTTTTTCCACACTAATACAAGTGCAAAAGTGGTTTCCTGCACCAACACAAGTGCGAAAAGTGGTTTTTCAACACTAACACAAGTGCGAAAAGTGGGTTTTTCAACACTAACACAAGTGCGAAAAGTGGTTTTTCAACACTAACACAAGTGCGAAAAGTGGTTTTTCAACACTAACACAAGTGCGAAAAGTGGTTTTCCACACTAATACAAGTGCAAAAGTGGTTTCCTGCACCAACACAAGTGCGAAAAGTGGTTTTTCAACACTAACACAAGTGCGAAAAGTGGTTTTTCAACACAATCACAAGTGCAAAAAGTGTTTTTTCCACACTAATATAAGTG
This sequence comes from Myxine glutinosa, assembly GCF_964187855.1. NCBI lineage: Eukaryota > Metazoa > Chordata > Myxini > Myxiniformes > Myxinidae > Myxine > Myxine glutinosa. The sequence goes on from NC_136266.1 coordinate 87,039,702, forward strand.
CAAAAGTGGTTTCCTGCACCAACACAAGTGCGAAAAGTGGTTTTTCAACACTAACACAAGTGCGAAAAGTGGGTTTTTCAACACTAACACAAGTGCGAAAAGTGGTTTTTCAACACTAACACAAGTGCGAAAAGTGGTTTTTCAACACTAACACAAGTGCGAAAAGTGGTTTTTCCACACTAATACAAGTGCAAAAGTGGTTTCCTGCACCAACACAAGTGCGAAAAGTGGTTTTTCAATACTAACACAAGTGCGAAAAGTGGTTTTTCAACACTATCACAAGTGCAAAAAGTGTTTTTTCCACACTAATACAAGTGCAAAAGTGGTTTCCTGCACCAACACAAGTGCGAAAAGTGGGTTTTCAACACTAACACAAGTGCGAAAAGTGGGTTTTCAACACTAACACAAGTGCGAAAAGTGGTTTCCTTCACTAACACAAGTGCGAAAAGTGCTTTTTCAACACTAACACATGTGCGAAAAGTGGTTTTTCAACACTAACACAAGTGCGAAAAGTGGTTTTTTCACTCTAATACAAGTGCAAAAGTGGTTTCCTGCACCAACACAAGTGCGAAAAGTGGATTTTCAACACTAACACAAGTGCGAAAAGTGGGTTTTCAATACTAACACAAGTGCGAAAAGTGGTTTCCTGCAGCAACACAAGTGCGAAAAGTGGTTTTTCAACACTAACACAAGTGCGAAAAGTGGTTTTTCAACACTAACACAAGTGCAAAAAGTGTTTTTTCAACACTATCACAAGTGCAAAAAGTGTTTTTTCCACACTAATACAAGTGCAAAAGTGGTTTCCTGCACCAACACAAGTGCGAAAAGTGGTTTTTCAACACTAACACAAGTGCAAAAAGTGTTTTTTCAACACTATCACAACTGCAAAAAGTGTTTTTTCCACACTAATACAAGTGCAAAAGTGGTTTCCTGCACCAACACAAGTGCGAAAAGTGGTTTTTCAACACTAACACAAGTGCGAAAAGTGGTTTTTCAACACTAACACAAGTGCAAAAAGTGTTTTTCCAACACTATCAAAAGTGCGAAAAGTGGTTTTTCAACACGAACACAAGTGCGAAAAGTGGTTTTTCAACACTATCACAAGTGCAAAAAGTGTTTTTTCCACACTAATACAAGTGCAAAAGTGGTTTTTCAACACTATTACAAGTGCAAAAAGTGGTTTTTCAACACTAACACAAGTGCGAAAAGTGGTTTTTCCACACTAATACAAGTGCAAAAGTGGTTTCCTGCACCAACACAAGTGCGAAAAGTGGTTTTTCAACACTAACACAAGTGCGAAAAGTGGTTTTTCAACCCTATCACAAGTGCAAAAAGTGTTTTTTCCACACTAATACAAGTGCAAAAGAGGTTTCCTGCACCAACACAAGTGCGAAAAGTGGATTTTCAACATGAACACAAGTGCGAAAAGTGGGTTTTCAACACTAACACAAGTGCGAAAAGTGGTTTCCTGCACCAACACAAGTGCGAAAAGTGGTTTTTCAACACTAACACAAGTGCAAAAAGTGTTTTTTCAACACTATCACAAGTGCAAAAAAGTGTTTTTTCAACACTATCTCATGTGCAAAAAGTGTTTTTTCCACACTAATACAAGTGCAAAAGTGGTTTTCTGCACCAACACAAGTGCGAAAAGTGGTTTTTCAACACGAACACAAGTGCGAAAAGTGGTTTTTCAACACTAACACAAGTGCGAAAAGTGGTTTTTCAACACTATCACAAGTGCAAAAAGTGTTTTTTCCACACTAATACAAGTGCAAAAGTGGTTTCCTGCACCAACACAAGTGCGAAAAGTGCTTTTTCAACACTAACACAAGTGCGAAAAGTGGTTTTTCAACACTAACACAAGTGCAAAAAGTGTTTTTTCAACACTATCTCATGTGCAAAAAGTGTTTTTTCCACACTAATACAAGTGCAAAAGTGGTTTTCTGCACCAACACAAGTGCGAAAAGTGGTTTTTCAACACTAACACAAGTGCGAAAAGTGGTTTCCTGCAGCAACACAAGTGCGAAAAGTGGTTTTTCAACACTAACACAAGTGCGAAAAGTGGTTTTTCAACACTAACACAAGTGCAAAAAGTGTTTTTTCAACACTATCACAAGTGCAAAAAGTGTTTTTTCCACACTAATACAAGTGCAAAAGTGGTTTCCTGCACCAACACAAGTGCGAAAAGTGGTTTTTCAACACTAACACAAGTGCAAAAAGTGTTTTTTTCAACACTATCACAACTGCAAAAAGTGTTTTTTTCCACACTAATACAAGTGCAAAAGTGGTTTCCTGCACCAACACAAGTGCGAAAAGTGGTTTTTCAACACTAACACAAGTGCGAAAAGTGGTTTTTCAACACTAACACAAGTGCAAAAAGTGTTTTTCCAACACTATCAAAAGTGCGAAAAGTGGTTTTTCAACACGAACACAAGTGCGAAAAGTGGTTTTTCAACACTATCACAAGTGCAAAAAGTGTTTTTTCCACACTAATACAAGTGCAAAAGTGGTTTTTCAACACTATTACAAGTGCAAAAAGTGGTTTTTCAACACTAACACAAGTGCGAAAAGTGGTTTTTCCACACTAATACAAGTGCAAAAGTGGTTTCCTGCACCAACACAAGTGCGAAAAGTGGTTTTTCAACACTAACACAAGTGCGAAAAGTGGTTTTTCAACCCTATCACAAGTGCAAAAAGTGTTTTTTCCACACTAATACAAGTGCAAAAGAGGTTTCCTGCACCAACACAAGTGCGAAAAGTGGATTTTCAACATGAACACAAGTGCGAAAAGTGGGTTTTCAACACTAACACAAGTGCGAAAAGTGGTTTCCCGCACCAACACAAGTGCGAAAAGTGGTTTTTCAACACTAACACAAGTGCAAAAAGTGTTTTTTCAACACTATCACAAGTGCAAAAAAGTGTTTTTTCAACACTATCTCATGTGCAAAAAGTGTTTTTTCCACACTAATACAAGTGCAAAAGTGGTTTTCTGCACCAACACAAGTGCGAAAAGTGATTTTTCAACACGAACACAAGTGCGAAAAGTGGTTTTTCAACACTAACACAAGTGCGAAAAGTGGTTTTTACACTATCACAAGTGCAAAAAGTGTTTTTTCCACACTAATACAAGTGCAAAAGTGGTTTCCTGCACCAACACAAGTGCGAAAAGTGCTTTTTCAACACTAACACAAGTGCGAAAAGTGGTTTTTCAACACTAACACAAGTGCAAAAAGTGTTTTTTCAACACTATCTCATGTGCAAAAAGTGTTTTTTCCACACTAATACAAGTGCAAAAGTGGTTTTCTGCACCAACACAAGTGCGAAAAGTGGTTTTTCAACACTAACACAAGTGCGAAAAGTGGTTTTTCAACACTAACACAAGTGCGAAAAGTGGTTTTTCAACACTAACACAAGTGCGAAAAGTGGTTTTTCCACACTAATACAAGTGCAAAAGTGGTTTTTCAACACTAACACAAGTGCGAAAAGTGGTTTTTCAACACTATCACAAGTGCAAAAAGTGTTTTTTCCACACTAATACAAGTGCAAAAGTGGTTTCCTGCACCAACACAAGTGCGAAAAGTGGGTTTTCAACACTAACACAAGTGCGAAAAGTGGGTTTTCAACACTAACACAAGTGCGAAAAGTGGTTTCCTTCACTAACACAAGTGCGAAAAGTGCTTTTTCAACACTAACACAAGTGCGAAAATTGGTTTTTCAACACTAACACAAGTGCGAAAAGTGGTTTTTTCACACTAATACAAGTGCAAAAGTGGTTTCCTGCACCAACACAAGTGCAAAAATTGGTTTTTCAACACTAACACAAGTGCGAAAAGTGGTTTTTCAACACTATCACACGTGCAAAAAGTGTTTTTTCCACACTAATACAAGTGCAAAAGTGGTTTCCTGCACCAACACATGTGCGAAAAGTGGTTTTTCAACACTAACACAAGTGCGAAAAGTGGTTTTTCAACACTAACACAAGTGCGAAAAGTGGTTTTTCAACACTAACACAAGTGCGAAAAGTGGTTTTTCAACACTATCACAAGTGCAAAAAGTGTTTTTTCCACACTAATACAAGTGCAAAAGTGGTTTCCTGCACCAACACAAGTGCGAAAAGTGTTTTTTCAACACTAACACAAGTGCGAAAAGTGGTTTTTCAACACTAACACAAGTGTGAAAAGTGGTTTTTTCACACTAATACAAGTGCAAAAGTGGTTTCCTGCACCAACACAAGTGCGAAAAGTGGTTTTTCAACACTAACACAAGTGCGAAAAGTGGTTTTTCAACACTATCACAAGTGCAAAAAGTGTTTTTTCCACACTAATACAAGTGCAAAAGTGGTTTCCTGCACCAACACAAGTGCGAAAAGTGGTTTTTCAACACTAACACAAGTGCGAAAAGTGGGTTTTTCAACACTAACACAAGTGCGAAAAGTGGTTTTTCAACACTAACACAAGTGCGAAAAGTGGTTTTTCAACACTAACACAAGTGCGAAAAGTGGTTTTTCCACACTAATACAAGTGCAAAAGTGGTTTCCTGCACCAACACAAGTGCGAAAAGTGGTTTTTCAATACTAACACAAGTGCGAAAAGTGGTTTTTCAACACTATCACAAGTGCAAAAAGTGTTTTTTCCACACTAATACAAGTGCAAAAGTGGTTTCCTGCACCAACACAAGTGCGAAAAGTGGGTTTTCAACACTAACACAAGTGCGAAAAGTGGGTTTTCAACACTAACACAAGTGCGAAAAGTGTTTCCTTCACTAACACAAGTGCGAAAAGTGCTTTTTCAACACTAACACATGTGCGAAAAGTGGTTTTTCAACACTAACACAAGTGCGAAAAGTGGTTTTTTCACTCTAATACAAGTGCAAAAGTGGTTTCCTGCACCAACACAAGTGCGAAAAGTGGATTTTCAACACTAACATAAGTGCGAAAAGTGGGTTTTCAATACTAACACAAGTGCGAAAAGTGGTTTCCTGCAGCAACACAAGTGCGAAAAGTGGTTTTTCAACACTAACACAAGTGCGAAAAGTGGTTTTTCAACACTAACACAAGTGCAAAAAGTGTTTTTTCAACACTATCACAAGTGCAAAAAGTGTTTTTTCCACACTAATACAAGTGCAAAAGTGGTTTCCTGCACCAACACAAGTGCGAAAAGTGGTTTTTCAACACTAACACAAGTGCAAAAAGTGTTTTTTCAACACTATCACAACTGCAAAAAGTGTTTTTTCCACACTAATACAAGTGCAAAAGTGGTTTCCTGCACCAACACAAGTGCGAAAAGTGGTTTTTGAACACTAACACAAGTGCGAAAAGTGGTTTTTCAACACTAACACAAGTGCAAAAAGTGTTTTTCCAACACTATCAAAAGTGCGAAAAGTGGTTTTTCAACACGAACACAAGTGCGAAAAGTGGTTTTTCAACACTATCACAAGTGCAAAAAGTGTTTTTTCCACACTAATACAAGTGCAAAAGTGGTTTTTCAACACTATTACAAGTGCAAAAAGTGGTTTTTCAACACTAACACAAGTGCGAAAAGTGGTTTTTCCACACTAATACAAGTGCAAAAGTGGTTTCCTGCACCAACACAAGTGCGAAAAGTGGTTTTTCAACACTAACACAAGTGGGAAAAGTGGTTTTTCAACCCTATCACAAGTGCAAAAAGTGTTTTTTCCACACTAATACAAGTGCAAAAGAGGTTTCCTGCACCAACACAAGTGCGAAAAGTGGATTTTCAACATGAACACAAGTGCGAAAAGTGGGTTTTCAACACTAACACAAGTGCGAAAAGTGGTTTCCTGCACCAACACAAGTGCGAAAAGTGGTTTTTCAACACTAACACAAGTGCAAAAAGTGTTTTTTCAACACTATCACAAGTGCAAAAAAGTGTTTTTTCCACACTAATACAAGTGCAAAAGTGGTTTCCTGCACCAACACAAGTGCGAAAAGTGGTTTTTCAACACTAACACAAGTGCGAAAAGTGGTTTTTCAACACTAACACAAGTGCGAAAAGTGGTTTTTCAACACTATCACAAGTGCAAAAAGTGTTTTTTCCACACTAATACAAGTGCACAAGTGGTTTCCTGCACCAACACAAGTGCGAAAAGTGCTTTTTCAACACTAACACATGTGCGAAAAGTGGTTTTTCAACTCTATCACAAGTGCAAAAAGTGTTTTTTCCACACTAATACAAGTGCAAAAGTGGTTTCCTGCACCAACACAAGTGCGAAAAGTGGATTTTCAACACTAACACAAGTGCGAAAAGTGGGTTTTCAATACTAACACAAGTGCGAAAAGTGGTTTCCTGCAGCAACACAAGTGCGAAAAGTGGTTTTTCAACACTAACACAAGTGCGAAAAGTGGTTTTTCAACACTAACACAAGTGCAAAAAGTGTTTTTTCAACACTATCACAAGTGCAAAAAGTGTTTTTTCCACACTAATACAAGTGCAAAAGTGGTTTCCTGCACCAACAAAAGTGCGAAAAGTGGTTTTTCAACACTAACACAAGTGCAAAAAGTGTTTTTTCAACACTATCACAAGTGCAAAAAGTGTTTTTTCCACACTAATACAAGTGCAAAAGTGGTTTCCTGCACCAACACAAGTGCGAAAAGTGGTTTTCCAACACTAACACAAGTGCGAAAAGTGGTTTTTCAACACTAACACAAGTGCAAAAAGTGTTTTTCCAACACTATCAAAAGTGCGAAAAGTGGTTTTTCAACACGAACACAAGTGCGAAAAGTGGTTTTTCAACACTATCACAAGTGCAAAAAGTGTTTTTTCCACACTAATACAAGTGCAAAAGTGGTTTTTCAACACTATTACAAGTGCAAAAAGTGGTTTTTCAACACTAACACATGTGCGAAAAGTGGTTTTTCCACACTAATACAAGTGCAAAAGTGGTTTCATGCACCAACACAAGTGCGAAAAGTGGTTTTTCAACACTAACACAAGTGCGAAAAGTGGTTTTTCAACCCTATCACAAGTGCAAAAAGTGTTTTTTCCACACTAATACAAGTGCAAAAGAAGTTTCCTGCACCAACACAAGTGCGAAAAGTGGATTTTCAACACGAACACAAGTGCGAAAAGTGGGTTTTCAACACTAACACAAGTGCGAAAAGTGGTTTCCTGCACCAACACAAGTGCGAAAAGTGGTTTTTCAACACTAACACAAGTGCGAAAAGTGGTTTTTCAACACTAACACATGTGCAAAAAGTGTTTTTTCAACACTATCACAAGTGCAAAAAAGTGTTTTTTCCACACTAATACAAGTGCAAAAGTGGTTTCCTGCACCAACACAAGTGCAAAAAGTGGGTTTTCAACACTAACACAAGTGCGAAAAGTGTTTTTTCAACACTAACACAAGTGCAAAAAAATTTTTTTCAACACTATCACAAATGCAAAAAGTGTTTTTTCCACACTAATACAAGTGCAAAAGTGGTTTCCTGCACCAACACAAGTGCGAAAAGTGGTTTTTCAACACTAACACAAGTGCGAAAAGTGGGTTTTTCAACACTAACACAAGTGCGAAAAGTGGTTTTTCAACACTAACACAAGTGCGAAAAGTGGTTTTTCAACACTAACACAAGTGCGAAAAGTGGTTTTCCACACTAATACAAGTGCAAAAGTGGTTTCCTGCACCAACACAAGTGCGAAAAGTGGTTTTTCAACACTAACACAAGTGCGAAAAGTGGTTTTTCAACACAATCACAAGTGCAAAAAGTGTTTTTTCCACACTAATATAAGTGCAAAAGTGGTTTCCTGCACCAACACAAATGCGAAAAGTGGTTTTTCAACACTAACACAAGTGCGAAAAGTGGGTTTTTCAACACTAACACAAGTGTGAAAAGTGGTTTTTCAACACTAACACAAGTGCGAAAAGTGGTTTTTCAACACTAACACAAGTGCGAAAAGTGGTTTTTCCACACTAATACAAGTGCAAAAGTGGTTTCCTGCACCAACACAAGTGCGAAAAGTGGTTTTTCAATACTAACACAAGTGCGAAAAGTGGTTTTTCAACACTATCACAAGTGCAAAAAGTGTTTTTTCCACACTAATACAAGTGCAAAAGTGGTTTCCTGCACCAACACAAGTGCGAAAAGTGGGTTTTCAACACTAACACAAGTGCGAAAAGTGGGTTTTCAACACTAACACAAGTGCGAAAAGTGGTTTCCTTCACTAACACAAGTGCGAAAAGTGCTTTTTCAACACTAACACATGTGCGAAAAGTGGTTTTTCAACACTAACACAAGTGCGAAAAGTGGTTTTTTCACTCTAATACAAGTGCAAAAGTGGTTTCCTGCACCAACACAAGTGCGAAAAGTGGATTTTCAACACTAACACAAGTGCGAAAAGTGGGTTTTCAATACTAACACAAGTGCGAAAAGTGGTTTCCTGCAGCAACACAAGTGCGAAAAGTGGTTTTTCAACACTAACACAAGTGCGAAAAGTGGTTTTTCAACACTAACACAAGTGCAAAAAGTGTTTTTTCAACACTATCACAAGTGCAAAAAGTGTTTTTTCCACACTAATACAAGTGCAAAAGTGGTTTCCTGCACCAACACAAGTGCGAAAAGTGGTTTTTCAACACTAACACAAGTGCAAAAAGTGTTTTTTCAACACTATCACAACTGCAAAAAGTGTTTTTTCCACACTAATACAAGTGCAAAAGTGGTTTCCTGCACCAACACAAGTGCGAAAAGTGGTTTTTCAACACTAACACAAGTGCGAAAAGTGGTTTTTCAACACTAACACAAGTGCAAAAAGTGTTTTTCCAACACTATCAAAAGTGCGAAAAGTGGTTTTTCAACACGAACACAAGTGCGAAAAGTGGTTTTTCAACACTATCACAAGTGCAAAAAGTGTTTTTTCCACACTAATACAAGTGCAAAAGTGGTTTTTCAACACTATTACAAGTGCAAAAAGTGGTTTTTCAACACTAACACAAGTGCGAAAAGTGGTTTTTCCACACTAATACAAGTGCAAAAGTGGTTTCCTGCACCAACACAAGTGCGAAAAGTGGTTTTTCAACACTAACACAAGTGCGAAAAGTGGTTTTTCAACCCTATCACAAGTGCAAAAAGTGTTTTTTCCACACTAATACAAGTGCAAAAGAGGTTTCCTGCACCAACACAAGTGCGAAAAGTGGATTTTCAACATGAACACAAGTGCGAAAAGTGGGTTTTCAACACTAACACAAGTGCGAAAAGTGGTTTCCTGCACCAACACAAGTGCGAAAAGTGGTTTTTCAACACTAACACAAGTGCAAAAAGTGTTTTTTCAACACTATCACAAGTGCAAAAAAGTGTTTTTTCAACACTATCTCATGTGCAAAAAGTGTTTTTTCCACACTAATACAAGTGCAAAAGTGGTTTTCTGCACCAACACAAGTGCGAAAAGTGGTTTTTCAACACGAACACAAGTGCGAAAAGTGGTTTTTCAACACTAACACAAGTGCGAAAAGTGGTTTTTCAACACTAACACAAGTGCGAAAAGTGGTTTTTCCACACTAATACAAGTGCAAAAGTGGTTTCCTGCACCAACACAAATGCGAAAAGTGGTTTTTCAACACTAACACAAGTGCGAAAAGTGGTTTTTCAACACTATCACAAGTGCAAAAAGTGTTTTTTCCACACTAATACAAGTGCAAAAGTGGTTTCCTGCACCAACACAAGTGCGAAAAGTGGGTTTTCAACACTAACACAAGTGCGAAAAGTGGGTTTTCAACACTAACACAAGTGCGAAAAGTGGTTTCCTTCACTAACACAAGTGCGAAAAGTGCTTTTTCAACACTAACACAAGTGCGAAAATTGGTTTTTCAACACTAACACAAGTGCGAAAAGTGGTTTTTTCACACTAATACAAGTGCAAAAGTGGTTTCCTGCACCAACACAAGTGCAAAAAGTGGTTTTTCAACACTAACACAAGTGCGAAAAGTGGTTTTTCAACACTATCACACGTGCAAAAAGTGTTTTTTCCACACTAATACAAGTGCAAAAGTGGTTTCCTGCACCAACACATGTGCGAAAAGTGGTTTTTCAACACTAACACAAGTGCGAAAAGTGGTTTTTCAACACTAACACAAGTGCGAAAAGTGGTTTTTCAACACTAACACAAGTGCGAAAAGTGGTTTTTCAACACTATCACAAGTGCAAAAAGTGTTTTTTCCACACTAATACAAGTGCAAAAGTGGTTTCCTGCACCAACACAAGTGCGAAAAGTGTTTTTTCAACACTAACACAAGTGCGAAAAGTGGTTTTTCAACACTAACACAAGTGCGAAAAGTGGTTTTTTCACACTAATACAAGTGCAAAAGTGGTTTCCTGCACCAACACAAGTGCGAAAAGTGGTTTTTCAACACTAACACAAGTGCGAAAAGTGGTTTTTCAACACTATCACAAGTGCAAAAAGTGTTTTTTCCACACTAATACAAGTGCAAAAGTGGTTTCCTGCACCAACACAAGTGCGAAAAGTGGTTTTTCAACACTAACACAAGTGCGAAAAGTGGGTTTTTCAACACTAACACAAGTGCGAAAAGTGGTTTTTCAACACTAACACAAGTGCGAAAAGTGGTTTTTCAACACTAACACAAGTGCGAAAAGTGGTTTTTCCACACTAATACAAGTGCAAAAGTGGTTTCCTGCACCAACACAAGTGCGAAAAGTGGTTTTTCAATACTAACACAAGTGCGAAAAGTGGTTTTTCAACACTATCACAAGTGCAAAAAGTGTTTTTTCCACACTAATACAAGTGCAAAAGTGGTTTCCTGCACCAACAGAAGTGCGAAAAGTGGGTTTTCAACACTAACACAAGTGCGAAAAGTGGGTTTTCAACACTAACACAAGTGCGAAAAGTGGTTTCCTTCACTAACACAAGTGCGAAAAGTGCTTTTTCAACACTAACACATGTGCGAAAAGTGGTTTTTCAACACTAACACAAGTGCGAAAAGTGGTTTTTTCACTCTAATACAAGTGCAAAAGTGGTTTCCTGCACCAACACAAGTGCGAAAAGTGGATTTTCAACACTAACATAAGTGCGAAAAGTGGGTTTTCAAAACTAACACAAGTGCGAAAAGTGGTTTCCTGCAGCAACACAAGTGCGAAAAGTGGTTTTTCAACACTAACACAAGTGCGAAAAGTGGTTTTTGAACACTAACACAAGTGCGAAAAGTGGTTTTTCAACACTAACACAAGTGCAAAAAGTGTTTTTCCAACACTATCAAAAGTGCGAAAAGTGGTTTTTCAACACGAACACAAGTGCGAAAAGTGGTTTTTCAACACTATCACAAGTGCAAAAAGTGTTTTTTCCACACTAATACAAGTGCAAAAGTGGTTTTTCAACACTATTACAAGTGCAAAAAGTGGTTTTTCAACACTAACACAAGTGCGAAAAGTGGTTTTTCCACACTAATACAAGTGCAAAAGTGGTTTCCTGCACCAACACAAGTGCGAAAAGTGGTTTTTCAACACTAACACAAGTGGGAAAAGTGGTTTTTCAACCCTATCACAAGTGCAAAAAGTGTTTTTTCCACACTAATACAAGTGCAAAAGAGGTTTCCTGCACCAACACAAGTGCGAAAAGTGGATTTTCAACATGAACACAAGTGCGAAAAGTGGGTTTTCAACACTAACACAAGTGCGAAAAGTGGTTTCCTGCACCAACACAAGTGCGAAAAGTGGTTTTTCAACACTAACACAAGTGCAAAAAGTGTTTTTTCAACACTATCACAAGTGCAAAAAAGTGTTTTTTCCACACTAATACAAGTGGAAAAGTGGTTTCCTGCACCAACACAAGTGCGAAAAGTGGTTTTTCAACACTAACACAAGTGCGAAAAGTGGTTTTTCAACACTAACACAAGTGCGAAAAGTGGTTTTTCAACACTAACACAAGTGCGAAAAGTGGTTTTTCAACACTAACACAAGTGCGAAAAGTGGTTTTCCACACTAATACAAGTGCAAAAGTGGTTTCCTGCACCAACACAAGTGCGAAAAGTGGTTTTTCAACACTAACACAAGTGCGAAAAGTGGTTTTTCAACACAATCACAAGTGCAAAAAGTGTTTTTTCCACACTAATATAAGTGCAAAAGTGGTTTCCTGCACCAACACAAATGCGAAAAGTGGTTTTTCAACACTAACACAAGTGCGAAAAGTGGGTTTTTCAACACTAACACAAGTGCGAAAAGTGGTTTTTCAACACTAACACAAGTGCGAAAAGTGGTTTTTCAACACTAACACAAGTGCGAAAAGTGGTTTTTCCACACTAATACAAGTGCAAAAGTGGTTTCCTGCACCAACACAAGTGCGAAAAGTGGTTTTTCAATACTAACACAAGTGCGAAAAGTGGTTTTTCAACACTATCACAAGTGCAAAAAGTTGTTTTTTCCACACTAATACAAGTGCAAAAGTGGTTTCCTGCACCAACACAAGTGCGAAAAGTGGGTTTTCAACACTAACACAAGTGCGAAAAGTGGGTTTTCAACACTAACACAAGTGCGAAAAGTGGTTTCCTTCACTAACACAAGTGCGAAAAGTGCTTTTTCAACACTAACACATGTGCGAAAAGTGGTTTTTCAACACTAACACAAGTGCGAAAAGTGGTTTTTTCACTCTAATACAAGTGCAAAAGTGGTTTCCTGCACCAACACAAGTGCGAAAAGTGGATTTTCAACACTAACACAAGTGCGAAAAGTGGGTTTTCAATACTAACACAAGTGCGAAAAGTGGTTTCCTGCAGCAACACAAGTGCGAAAAGTGGTTTTTCAACACTAACACAAGTGCGAAAAGTGGTTTTTCAACACTAACACAAGTGCAAAAAGTGTTTTTTCAACACTATCACAAGTGCAAAAAGTGTTTTTTCCACACTAATACAAGTGCAAAAGTGGTTTCCTGCACCAACACAAGTGCGAAAAGTGGTTTTTCAACACTAACACAAGTGCAAAAAGTGTTTTTTCAACACTATCACAACTGCAAAAAGTGTTTTTTCCACACTAATACAAGTGCAAAAGTGGTTTCCTGCACCAACACAAGTGCGAAAAGTGGTTTTTCAACACTAACACAAGTGCGAAAAGTGGTTTTTCAACACTAACACAAGTGCAAAAAGTGTTTTTCCAACACTATCAAAAGTGCGAAAAGTGGTTTTTCAACACGAACACAAGTGCGAAAAGTGGTTTTTCAACACTATCACAAGTGCAAAAAGTGTTTTTTCCACACTAATACAAGTGCAAAAGTGGTTTTTCAACACTATTACAAGTGCAAAAAGTGGTTTTTCAACACTAACACAAGTGCGAAAAGTGGTTTTTCCACACTAATACAAGTGCAAAAGTGGTTTCCTGCACCAACACAAGTGCGAAAAGTGGTTTTTCAACACTAACACAAGTGCGAAAAGTGGTTTTTCAACCCTATCACAAGTGCAAAAAGTGTTTTTTCCACACTAATACAAGTGCAAAAGAGGTTTCCTGCACCAACACAAGTGCGAAAAGTGGATTTTCAACATGAACACAAGTGCGAAAAGTGGGTTTTCAACACTAACACAAGTGCGAAAAGTGGTTTCCTGCACCAACACAAGTGCGAAAAGTGGTTTTTCAACACTAACACAAGTGCAAAAAGTGTTTTTTCAACACTATCACAAGTGCAAAAAAGTGTTTTTTCAACACTATCTCATGTGCAAAAAGTGTTTTTTCCACACTAATACAAGTGCAAAAGTGGTTTTCTGCACCAACACAAGGGCGAAAAGTGGTTTTTCAACACGAACACAAGTGCGAAAAGTGGTTTTTCAACACTAACACAAGTGCGAAAAGTGGTTTTTCAACACTAACACAAGTGCGAAAAGTGGTTTTTCCACACTAATACAAGTGCAAAAGTGGTTTCCTGCACCAACACAAATGCGAAAAGTGGTTTTTCAACACTAACACAAGTGCGAAAAGTGGTTTTTCAACACTATCACAAGTGCAAAAAGTGTTTTTTCCACACTAATACAAGTGCAAAAGTGGTTTCCTGCACCAACACAAGTGCGAAAAGTGGGTTTTCAACACTAACACAAGTGCGAAAAGTGGGTTTTCAACACTAACACAAGTGTGAAAAGTGGTTTCCTTCACTAACACAAGTGCGAAAAGTGCTTTTTCAACACTAACACAAGTGCGAAAATTGGTTTTTCAACACTAACACAAGTGCGAAAAGTGGTTTTTTCACACTAATACAAGTGCAAAAGTGGTTTCCTGCACCAACACAAGTGCAAAAAGTGGTTTTTCAACACTAACACAAGTGCGAAAAGTGGTTTTTCAACACTATCACACGTGCAAAAAGTGTTTTTTCCACACTAATACAAGTGCAAAAGTGGTTTCCTGCACCAACACATGTGCGAAAAGTGGTTTTTCAACACTAACACAAGTGCGAAAAGTGGTTTTTCAACACTAACACAAGTGCGAAAAGTGGTTTTTCAACACTAACACAAGTGCGAAAAGTGGTTTTTCAACACTATCACAAGTGCAAAAAGTGTTTTTTCCACACTAATACAAGTGCAAAAGTGGTTTCCTGCACCAACACAAGTGCGAAAAGTGTTTTTTCAACACTAACACAAGTGCGAAAAGTGGTTTTTCAACACTAACACAAGTGCGAAAAGTGGTTTTTTCACACTAATACAAGTGCAAAAGTGGTTTCCTGCACCAACACAAGTGCGAAAAGTGGTTTTTCAACACTAACACAAGTGCGAAAAGTGGTTTTTCAACACTATCACAAGTGCAAAAAGTGTTTTTTCCACACTAATACAAGTGCAAAAGTGGTTTCCTGCACCAACACAAGTGCGAAAAGTGGTTTTTCAACACTAACACAAGTGCGAAAAGTGGGTTTTTCAACACTAACACAAGTGCGAAAAGTGGTTTTTCAACACTAACACAAGTGCGAAAAGTGGTTTTTCAACACTAACACAAGTGCGAAAAGTGGTTTTTCCACACTAATACAAGTGCAAAAGTGGTTTCCTGCACCAACACAAGTGCGAAAAGTGGTTTTTCAATACTAACACAAGTGCGAAAAGTGGTTTTTCAACACTATCACAAGTGCAAAAAGTGTTTTTTCCACACTAATACAAGTGCAAAAGTGGTTTCCTGCACCAACAGAAGTGCGAAAAGTGGGTTTTCAACACTAACACAAGTGCGAAAAGTGGGTTTTCAACACTAACACAAGTGCGAAAAGTGGTTTCCTTCACTAACACAAGTGCGAAAAGTGCTTTTTCAACACTAACACATGTGCGAAAAGTGGTTTTTCAACACTAACACAAGTGCGAAAAGTGGTTTTTTCACTCTAATACAAGTGCAAAAGTGGTTTCCTGCACCAACACAAGTGCGAAAAGTGGATTTTCAACACTAACATAAGTGCGAAAAGTGGGTTTTCAAAACTAACACAAGTGCGAAAAGTGGTTTCCTGCAGCAACACAAGTGCGAAAAGTGGTTTTTCAACACTAACACAAGTGCGAAAAGTGGTTTTTGAACACTAACACAAGTGCGAAAAGTGGTTTTTCAACACTAACACAAGTGCAAAAAGTGTTTTTCCAACACTATCAAAAGTGCGAAAAGTGGTTTTTCAACACGAACACAAGTGCGAAAAGTGGTTTTTCAACACTATCACAAGTGCAAAAAGTGTTTTTTCCACACTAATACAAGTGCAAAAGTGGTTTTTCAACACTATTACAAGTGCAAAAAGTGGTTTTTCAACACTAACACAAGTGCGAAAAGTGGTTTTTCCACACTAATACAAGTGCAAAAGTGGTTTCCTGCACCAACACAAGTGCGAAAAGTGGTTTTTCAACACTAACACAAGTGGGAAAAGTGGTTTTTCAACCCTATCACAAGTGCAAAAAGTGTTTTTTCCACACTAATACAAGTGCAAAAGAGGTTTCCTGCACCAACACAAGTGCGAAAAGTGGATTTTCAACATGAACACAAGTGCGAAAAGTGGGTTTTCAACACTAACACAAGTGCGAAAAGTGGTTTCCAACACTATCAAAAGTGCGAAAAGTGGTTTTTCAACACGAACACAAGTGCGAAAAGTGGTTTTTCAACACAATCACAAGTGCAAAAAGTGTTTTTTCCACACTAATACAAGTGCAAAAGTGGTTTTTCAACACTATTACAAGTGCAAAAAGTGGTTTTTCAACACTAACACAAGTGCGAAAAGTGGTTTTTCCACACTAATACAAGTGCAAAAGTGGTTTCCTGCACCAACACAAGTGCGAAAAGTGGTTTTTCAACACTAACACAAGTGCGAAAAGTGGTTTTTCAACACTAACACAAGTGCAAAAAGTGTTTTTCCAACACTATCAAAAGTGCGAAAAGTGGTTTTTCAACACGAACACAAGTGCGAAAAGTGGTTTTTCAACACTATCACAAGTGCAAAAAGTGTTTTTTCCACACTAATACAAGTGCAAAAGTGGTTTTTCAACACTATTACAAGTGCAAAAAGTGGTTTTTCAACACTAACACAAGTGCGAAAAGTGGTTTTTCCACACTAATACAAGTGCAAAGTGGTTTCCTGCACCAACACAAGTGCGAAAAGTGGTTTTTCAACACTAACACAAGTGCGAAAAGTGGTTTTTCAACCCTATCACAAGTGCAAAAAGTGTTTTTTCCACACTAATACAAGTGCAAAAGAGGTTTCCTGCACCAACACAAGTGCGAAAAGTGGATTTTCAACATGAACACAAGTGCGAAAAGTGGGTTTTCAACACTAACACAAGTGCGAAAAGTGGTTTCCTGCACCAACACAAGTGCGAAAAGTGGTTTTTCAACACTAACACAAGTGCAAAAAGTGTTTTTTCAACACTATCACAAGTGCAAAAAAGTGTTTTTTCAACACTATCTCATGTGCAAAAAGTGTTTTTTCCACACTAATACAAGTGCAAAAGTGGTTTTCTGCACCAACACAAGTGCGAAAAGTGGTTTTTCAACACGAACACAAGTGCGAAAAGTGGTTTTTCAACACTAACACAAGTGCGAAAAGTGGTTTTTCAACACTAACACAAGTGCGAAAAGTGGTTTTTCCACACTAATACAAGTGCAAAAGTGGTTTCCTGCACCAACACAAATGCGAAAAGTGGTTTTTCAACACTAACACAAGTGCGAAAAGTGGTTTTTCAACACTATCACAAGTGCAAAAAGTGTTTTTTCCACACTAATACAAGTGCAAAAGTGGTTTCCTGCACCAACACAAGTGCGAAAAGTGGGTTTTCAACACTAACACAAGTGCGAAAAGTGGGTTTTCAACACTAACACAAGTGCGAAAAGTGGTTTCCTTCACTAACACAAGTGCGAAAAGTGCTTTTTCAACACTAACACAAGTGCGAAAATTGGTTTTTCAACACTAACACAAGTGCGAAAAGTGGTTTTTTCACACTAATACAAGTGCAAAAGTGGTTTCCTGCACCAACACAAGTGCAAAAAGTGGTTTTTCAACACTAACACAAGTGCGAAAAGTGGTTTTTCAACACTATCACACGTGCAAACAGTGTTTTTTCCACACTAATACAAGTGCAAAAGTGGTTTCCTGCACCAACACATGTGCGAAAAGTGGTTTTTCAACACTAACACAAGTGCGAAAAGTGGTTTTTCAACACTAACACAAGTGCGAAAAGTGGTTTTTCAACACTAACACAAGTGCGAAAAGTGGTTTTTCAACACTATCACAAGTGCAAAAAGTGTTTTTTCCACACTAATACAAGTGCAAAAGTGGTTTCCTGCACCAACACAAGTGCGAAAAGTGTTTTTTCAACACTAACACAAGTGCGAAAAGTGGTTTTTCAACACTAACACAAGTGCGAAAAGTGGTTTTTTCACACTAATACAAGTGCAAAAGTGGTTTCCTGCACCAACACAAGTGCGAAAAGTGGTTTTTCAACACTAACACAAGTGCGAAAAGTGGTTTTTCAACACTATCACAAGTGCAAAAAGTGTTTTTTCCACACTAATACAAGTGCAAAAGTGGTTTCCTGCACCAACACAAGTGCGAAAAGTGGTTTTTCAACACTAACACAAGTGCGAAAAGTGGGTTTTTCAACACTAACACAAGTGCGAAAAGTGGTTTTTCAACACTAACACAAGTGCGAAAAGTGGTTTTTCAACACTAACACAAGTGCGAAAAGTGGTTTTTCCACACTAATACAAGTGCAAAAGTGGTTTCCTGCACCAACACAAGTGCGAAAAGTGGTTTTTCAATACTAACACAAGTGCGAAAAGTGGTTTTTCAACACTATCACAAGTGCAAAAAGTGTTTTTTCCACACTAATACAAGTGCAAAAGTGGTTTCCTGCACCAACAGAAGTGCGAAAAGTGGGTTTTCAACACTAACACAAGTGCGAAAAGTGGGTTTTCAACACTAACACAAGTGCGAAAAGTGGTTTCCTTCACTAACACAAGTGCGAAAAGTGCTTTTTCAACACTAACACATGTGCGAAAAGTGGTTTTTCAACACTAACACAAGTGCGAAAAGTGGTTTTTTCACTCTAATACAAGTGCAAAAGTGGTTTCCTGCACCAACACAAGTGCGAAAAGTGGATTTTCAACACTAACATAAGTGCGAAAAGTGGGTTTTCAAAACTAACACAAGTGCGAAAAGTGGTTTCCTGCAGCAACACAAGTGCGAAAAGTGGTTTTTCAACACTAACACAAGTGCGAAAAGTGGTTTTTGAACACTAACACAAGTGCGAAAAGTGGTTTTTCAACACTAACACAAGTGCAAAAAGTGTTTTTCCAACACTATCAAAAGTGCGAAAAGTGGTTTTTCAACACGAACACAAGTGCGAAAAGTGGTTTTTCAACACTATCACAAGTGCAAAAAGTGTTTTTTCCACACTAATACAAGTGCAAAAGTGGTTTTTCAACACTATTACAAGTGCAAAAAGTGGTTTTTCAACACTAACACAAGTGCGAAAAGTGGTTTTTCCACACTAATACAAGTGCAAAAGTGGTTTCCTGCACCAACACAAGTGCGAAAAGTGGTTTTTCAACACTAACACAAGTGGGAAAAGTGGTTTTTCAACCCTATCACAAGTGCAAAAAGTGTTTTTTCCACACTAATACAAGTGCAAAAGAGGTTTCCTGCACCAACACAAGTGCGAAAAGTGGATTTTCAACATGAACACAAGTGCGAAAAGTGGGTTTTCAACACTAACACAAGTGCGAAAAGTGGTTTCCTGCACCAACACAAGTGCGAAAAGTGGTTTTTCAACACTAACACAAGTGCAAAAAGTGTTTTTTCAACACTATCACAAGTGCAAAAAAGTGTTTTTTCCACACTAATACAAGTGGAAAAGTGGTTTCCTGCACCAACACAAGTGCGAAAAGTGGTTTTTCAACACTAACACAAGTGCGAAAAGTGGTTTTTCAACACTAACACAAGTGCGAAAAGTGGTTTTTCAACACTATCACAAGTGCAAAAAGTGTTTTTTCCACACTAATACAAGTGCACAAGTGGTTTCCTGCTCCAACACAAGTGCGAAAAGTGCTTTTTCAACACTAACACAAGTGCGAAAAGTGGTTTTTCAACTCTATCACAAGTGCAAAAAGTGTTTTTTCCACACTAATACAAGTGCAAAAGTGGTTTCCTGCACCAACACAAGTGCGAAAAGTGGATTTTCAACACTAACACAAGTGCGAAAAGTGGGTTTTCAATACTAACACAAGTGCGAAAAGTGGTTTCCTGCAGCAACACAAGTGCGAAAAGTGGTTTTTCAACACTAACACAAGTGCGAAAAGTGGTTTTTCAACACTAACACAAGTGCAAAAAGTGTTTTTTCAACACTATCACAAGTGCAAAAAGTGTTTTTTCCACACTAATACAAGTGCAAAAGTGGTTTCCTGCACCAACACAAGTGCGAAAAGTGGTTTTTCAACACTAACACAAGTGCAAAAAGTGTTTTTTCAACACTATCACAAGTGCAAAAAGTGTTTTTTCCACACTAATACAAGTGCAAAAGTGGTTTCCTGCACCAACACAAGTGCGAAAAGTGGTTTTTCAACACTAACACAAGTGCGAAAAGTGGTTTTTCAACACTAACACAAGTGCAAAAAGTGTTTTTCCAACACTATCAAAAGTGCGAAAAGTGGTTTTTCAACACGAACACAAGTGCGAAAAGTGGTTTTTCAACACTATCACAAGTGCAAAAAGTGTTTTTTCCACACTAATACAAGTGCAAAAGTGGTTTTTCAACACTATTACAAGTGCAAAAAGTGGTTTTTCAACACTAACACAAGTGCGAAAAGTGGTTTTTCCACACTAATACAAGTGCAAAAGTGGTTTCATGCACCAACACAAGTGCGAAAAGTGGTTTTTCAACACTAACACAAGTGCGAAAAGTGGTTTTTCAACCCTATCACAAGTGCAAAAAGTGTTTTTTCCACACTAATACAAGTGCAAAAGAGGTTTCCTGCACCAACACAAGTGCGAAAAGTGGATTTTCAACACGAACACAAGTGCGAAAAGTGGGTTTTCAACACTAACACAAGTGCGAAAAGTGGTTTCCTGCACCAACACAAGTGCGAAAAGTGGTTTTTCAACACTAACACAAGTGCGAAAAGTGGTTTTTCAACACTAACACATGTGCAAAAAGTGTTTTTTCAACACTATCACAAGTGCAAAAAAGTGTTTTTTCCACACTAATACAAGTGCAAAAGTGGTTTCCTGCACCAACACAAGTGCAAAAAGTGGGTTTTCAACACTAACACAAGTGCGAAAAGTGTTTTTTCAACACTAACACAAGTGCAAAATTTTTTTTTTCAACACTATCACAAATGCAAAAAGTGTTTTTCCACACTAATACAAGTGCAAAAGTGGTTTCCTGCACCAACACAAGTGCGAAAAGTGGTTTTTCAACACTAACACAAGTGCGAAAAGTGGGTTTTTCAACACTAACACAAGTGCGAAAAGTGGTTTTTCAACACTAACACAAGTGCGAAAAGTGGTTTTTCAACACTAACACAAGTGCGAAAAGTGGTTTTCCACACTAATACAAGTGCAAAAGTGGTTTCCTGCACCAACACAAGTGCGAAAAGTGGTTTTTCAACACTAACACAAGTGCGAAAAGTGGTTTTTCAACACTATCACAAGTGCAAAAAGTGTTTTTTCCACACTAATACAAGTGCAAAAGTGGTTTCCTGCACCAACACAAGTGCGAAAAGTGGTTTTTCAACACTAACACAAGTGCGAAAAGTGGGTTTTTCAACACTAACACAAGTGCGAAAAGTGGTTTTTCAACACTAACACAAGTGCGAAAAGTGGTTTTTCAACACTAACACAAGTGCGAAAAGTGGTTTTTCCACACTAATACAAGTGCAAAAGTGGTTTCCTGCACCAACACAAGTGCGAAAAGTGGTTTTTCAATACTAACACAAGTGCGAAAAGTGGTTTTTCAACACTATCACAAGTGCAAAAAGTGTTTTTTCCACACTAATACAAGTGCAAAAGTGGTTTCCTGCACCAACACAAGTGCGAAAAGTGGGTTTTCAACACTAACACAAGTGCGAAAAGTGGGTTTTCAACACTAACACAAGTGCGAAAAGTGGTTTCCTTCACTAACACAAGTGCGAAAAGTGCTTTTTCAACACTAACACATGTGCGAAAAGTGGTTTTTCAACACTAACACAAGTGCGAAAAGTGGTTTTTTCACTCTAATACAAGTGCAAAAGTGGTTTCCTGCACCAACACAAGTGCGAAAAGTGGATTTTCAACACTAACACAAGTGCGAAAAGTGGGTTTTCAATACTAACACAAGTGCGAAAAGTGGTTTCCTGCAGCAACACAAGTGCGAAAAGTGGTTTTTCAACACTAACACAAGTGCGAAAAGTGGTTTTTCAACACTAACACAAGTGCAAAAAGTGTTTTTTCAACACTATCACAAGTGCAAAAAGTGTTTTTTCCACACTAATACAAGTGCAAAAGTGGTTTCCTGCACCAACACAAGTGCGAAAAGTGGTTTTTCAACACTAACACAAGTGCAAAAAGTGTTTTTTCAACACTATCACAACTGCAAAAAGTGTTTTTTCCACACTAATACAAGTGCAAAAGTGGTTTCCTGCACCAACACAAGTGCGAAAAGTGGTTTTTCAACACTAACACAAGTGCGAAAAGTGGTTTTTCAACACTAACACAAGTGCAAAAAGTGTTTTTCCAACACTATCAAAAGTGCGAAAAGTGGTTTTTCAACACGAACACAAGTGCGAAAAGTGGTTTTTCAACACTATCACAAGTGCAAAAAGTGTTTTTTCCACACTAATACAAGTGCAAAAGTGGTTTTTCAACACTATTACAAGTGCAAAAAGTGGTTTTTCAACACTAACACAAGTGCGAAAAGTGGTTTTTCCACACTAATACAAGTGCAAAAGTGGTTTCCTGCACCAACACAAGTGCGAAAAGTGGTTTTTCAACACTAACACAAGTGCGAAAAGTGGTTTTTCAACCCTATCACAAGTGCAAAAAGTGTTTTTTCCACACTAATACAAGTGCAAAAGAGGTTTCCTGCACCAACACAAGTGCGAAAAGTGGATTTTCAACATGAACACAAGTGCGAAAAGTGGGTTTTCAACACTAACACAAGTGCGAAAAGTGGTTTCCTGCACCAACACAAGTGCGAAAAGTGGTTTTTCAACACTAACACAAGTGCAAAAAGTGTTTTTTCAACACTATCACAAGTGCAAAAAAGTGTTTTTTCCACACTAATACAAGTGCAAAAGTGGTTTCCTGCACCAACACAAGTGCGAAAAGTGGTTTTTCAACACTAACACAAGTGCGAAAAGTGGTTTTTCAACACTAACACAAGTGCAAAAAGTGGTTTTTCAACACTAACACAAGTGCGAAAAGTGGTTTTTCAACACTATCACAAGTGCAAAAAGTGTTTTTTCCACACTAATACAAGTGCACAAGTGGTTTCCTGCACCAACACAAGTGCGAAAAGTGCTTTTTCAACACTAACACAAGTGCGAAAAGTGGTTTTTCAACTCTATCACAAGTGCAAAAAGTGTTTTTTCCACACTAATACAAGTGCAAAAGTGGTTTCCTGCACCAACACACGTGCGAAAAGTGGATTTTCAACACTAACACAAGTGCGAAAAGTGGGTTTTCAATACTAACACAAGTGCGAAAAGTGGTTTCCTGCAGCAACACAAGTGCGAAAAGTTGTTTTTCAACACTAACACAAGTGCGAAAAGTGGTTTTTCAACACTAACACAAGTGCAAAAAGTGTTTTTTCAACACTATCACAAGTGCAAAAAGTGTTTTTTCCACATTAATACAAGTGCAAAAGTGGTTTTTCAACACTATTACAAGTGCAAAAAGTGGTTTTTCAACACTAACACAAGTGCGAAAAGTGGTTTTTCCACACTAATACAAGTGCAAAAGTGGTTTCATGCACCAACACAAGTGCGAAAAGTGGTTTTTCAACACTAACACAAGTGCGAAAAGTGGTTTTTCAACCCTATCACAAGTGCAAAAAGTGTTTTTTCCACACTAATACAAGTGCAAAAGTGGTTTCCTGCACCAACACAAGTGCAAAAAGTGGGTTTTCAACACTAACACAAGTGCGAAAAGTGTTTTTTCAACACTAACACAAGTGCAAAATTTTTTTTTTCAACACTATCACAAATGCAAAAAGTGTTTTTTCCACACTAATACAAGTGCAAAAGTGGTTTCCTGCACCAACACAAGTGCGAAAAGTGGTTTTTCAACACTAACACAAGTGCGAAAAGTGGGTTTTTCAACACTAACACAAGTGCGAAAAGTGGTTTTTCAACACTAACACAAGTGCGAAAAGTGGTTTTTCAACACTAACACAAGTGCGAAAAGTGTCTTTTCCACACTAATACAAGTGCAAAAGTGGTTTCCTGCACCAACACAAGTGCGAAAAGTGGTTTTTCAACACTAACACAAGTGCGAAAAGTGGTTTTTCAACACTAACACAAGTGCAAAAAGTGTTTTTCCAACACTATCAAAAGTGCGAAAAGTGGTTTTTCAACACGAACACAAGTGCGAAAAGTGTTTTTTCAACACTATCACAAGTGCAAAAAGTGTTTTTTCCACACTAATACAAGTGCAAAAGTGGTTTTTCAACACTATTACAAGTGCAAAAAGTGGTTTTTCAACACTAACACAAGTGCGAAAAGTGTTTTTTCCACACTAATACAAGTGCAAAAGTGGTTTCATGCACCAACACAAGTGCGAAAAGTGGTTTTTCAGCACTAACACAAGTGCGAAAAGTGGTTTTTCAACCCTATCACAAGTGCAAAAAGTGTTTTTTCCACACTAATACAAGTGCAAAAGAGGTTTCCTGCACCAACACAAGTGCGAAAAGTGGATTTTCAACACGAACACAAGTGCGAAAAGTGGGTTTTCAACACTAACACAAGTGCGAAAAGTGGTTTCCTGCACCAACACAAGTGCGAAAAGTGGTTTTTCAACACTAACACAAGTGCGAAAAGTGGTTTTTCAACACTAACACATGTGCAAAAAGTGTTTTTTCAACACTATCACAAGTGCAAAAAAGTGTTTTTTCCACACTAATACAAGTGCAAAAGTGGTTTCCTGCACCAACACAAGTGCAAAAAGTGGGTTTTCAACACTAACACAAGTGCGAAAAGTGTTTTTTCAACACTAACACAAGTGCAAAATTTTTTTTTTCAACACTATCACAAATGCAAAAAGTGTTTTTTCCACACGAATACAAGTGCAAAAGTGGTTTCCTGCACCAACACAAGTGCGAAAAGTGGTTTTTCAACACTAACACAAGTGCGAAAAGTGGGTTTTTCAACACTAACACAAGTGCGAAAAGTGGTTTTTCAACACTAACACAAGTGCGAAAAGTGGTTTTTCAACACTAACACAAGTGCGAAAAGTGGTTTTCCACACTAATACAAGTGCAAAAGTGGTTTCCTGCACCAACACAAGTGCGAAAAGTGGTTTTTCAACACTAACACAAGTGCGAAAAGTGGTTTTTCAACACTATCACAAGTGCAAAAAGTGTTTTTTCCACACTAATACAAGTGCAAAAGTGGTTTCCTGCACCAACACAAGTGCGAAAAGTGGTTTTTCAACACTAACACAAGTGCGAAAAGTGGGTTTTTCAACACTAACACAAGTGCGAAAAGTGGTTTTTCAACACTAACACAAGTGCGAAAAGTGGTTTTTCAACACTAACACAAGTGCGAAAAGTGGTTTTTCCACACTAATACAAGTGCAAAAGTGGTTTCCTGCACCAACACAAGTGCGAAAAGTGGTTTTTCAATACTAACACAAGTGCGAAAAGTGGTTTTTCAACACTATCACAAGTGCAAAAAGTGTTTTTTCCACACTAATACAAGTGCAAAAGTGGTTTCCTGCACCAACACAAGTGCGAAAAGTGGGTTTTCAACACTAACACAAGTGCGAAAAGTGGGTTTTCAACACTAACACAAGTGCGAAAAGTGGTTTCCTTCACTAACACAAGTGCGAAAAGTGCTTTTTCAACACTAACACATGTGCGAAAAGTGGTTTTTCAACACTAACACAAGTGCGAAAAGTGGTTTTTTCACTCTAATACAAGTGCAAAAGTGGTTTCCTGCACCAACACAAGTGCGAAAAGTGGATTTTCAACACTAACACAAGTGCGAAAAGTGGGTTTTCAATACTAACACAAGTGCGAAAAGTGGTTTCCTGCAGCAACACAAGTGCGAAAAGTGGTTTTTCAACACTAACACAAGTGCGAAAAGTGGTTTTTCAACACTAACACAAGTGCAAAAAGTGTTTTTTCAACACTATCACAAGTGCAAAAAGTGTTTTTTCCACACTAATACAAGTGCAAAAGTGGTTTCCTGCACCAACACAAGTGCGAAAAGTGGTTTTTCAACACTAACACAAGTGCAAAAAGTGTTTTTTCAACACTATCACAACTGCAAAAAGTGTTTTTTCCACACTTATACAAGTGCAAAAGTGGTTTCCTGCACCAACACAAGTGCGAAAAGTGGTTTTTCAACACTAACACAAGTGCGAAAAGTGTTTTTTCAACACTAACACAAGTGCAAAAAGTGTTTTTCCAACACTATCAAAAGTGCGAAAAGTGGTTTTTCAACACGAACACAAGTGCGAAAAGTGGTTTTTCAACACTATCACAAGTGCAAAAAGTGTTTTTTCCACACTAATACAAGTGCAAAAGTGGTTTTTCAACACTATTACAAGTGCAAAAAGTGGTTTTTCAACACTAACACAAGTGCGAAAAGTGGTTTTTCCACACTAATACAAGTGCAAAAGTGGTTTCCTGCACCAACACAAGTGCGAAAAGTGGTTTTTCAACACTAACACAAGTGCGAAAAGTGGTTTTTCAACCCTATCACAAGTGCAAAAAGTGTTTTTTCCACACTAATACAAGTGCAAAAGAGGTTTCCTGCACCAACACATGTGCGAAAAGTGGATTTTCAACATGAACACAAGTGCGAAAAGTGGGTTTTCAACACTAACACAAGTGCGAAAAGTGGTTTCCTGCACCAACACAAGTGCGAAAAGTGGTTTTTCAACACTAACACAAGTGCAAAAAGTGTTTTTTCAACACTATCACAAGTGCAAAAAAGTGTTTTTTCCACACTAATACAAGTGCAAAAGTGGTTTCCTGCACAAACACAAGTGCGAAAAGTGGTTTTTCAACACTAACACAAGTGCGAAAAGTGGTTTTTCAACACTAACACAAGTGCGAAAAGTGGTTTTTCAACACTAACACAAGTGCGAAAAGTGGTTTTTCAACACTATCACAAGTGCAAAAAGTGTTTTTTCCACACTAATACAAGTGCACAAGTGGTTTCCTGCACCAACACAAGTGCGAAAAGTGCTTTTTCAACACTAACACAAGTGCGAAAAGTGGTTTTTCAACTCTATCACAAGTGCAAAAAGTGTTTTTTCCACACTAATACAAGTGCAAAAGTGGTTTCCTGCACCAACACAAGTGCGAAAAGTGGATTTTCAACACTAACACAAGTGCGAAAAGTGGGTTTTCAATACTAACACAAGTGCGAAAAGTGGTTTCCTGCAGCAACACAAGTGCGAAAAGTTGTTTTTCAACACTAACACAAGTGCGAAAAGTGGTTTTTCAACACTAACACAAGTGCAAAAAGTGTTTTTTCAACACTATCACAAGTGCAAAAAGTGTTTTTTCCACACTAATACAAGTGCAAAAGTGGTTTCCTGCACCAACACAAGTGCGAAAAGTGGTTTTTCAATACTAACACAAGTGCGAAAAGTGCTTTTTCAACACTAACACTTGTGCGAAAAGTGGTTTTTCAACACTAACACAAGTGCGAAAAGTGGTTTTTTCACTCTAATACAAGTGCAAAAGTGGTTTCCTGCACCAACACAAGTGCGAAAAGTGGATTTTCAACACTAACACAAGTGCGAAAAGTGGGTTTTCAATACTAACACAAGTGCGAAAAGTGGTTTCCTGCAGCAACACAAGTGCGAAAAGTGGTTTTTCAACACTAACACAAGTGCGAAAAGTGGTTTTTCAACACTAACACAAGTGCAAAAAGTGTTTTTTCAACACTATCACAAGTGCAAAAAGTGTTTTTTCCACACTAATACAAGTGCAAAAGTGGTTTCCTGCACCAACACAAGTGCGAAAAGTGGTTTTTCAACACTAACACAAGTGCAAAAAGTGTTTTTTCAACACTATCACAACTGCAAAAAGTGTTTTTTCCACACTTATACAAGTGCAAAAGTGGTTTCCTGCACCAACACAAGTGCGAAAAGTGGTTTTTCAACACTAACACAAGTGCGAAAAGTGTTTTTTCAACACTAACACAAGTGCAAAAAGTGTTTTTCCAACACTATCAAAAGTGCGAAAAGTGGTTTTTCAACACGAACACAAGTGCGAAAAGTGGTTTTTCAACACTATCACAAGTGCAAAAAGTGTTTTTTCCACACTAATACAAGTGCAAAAGTGGTTTTTCAACACTATTACAAGTGCAAAAAGTGGTTTTTCAACACTAACACAAGTGCGAAAAGTGGTTTTTCCACACTAATACAAGTGCAAAAGTGGTTTCCTGCACCAACACAAGTGCGAAAAGTGGTTTTTCAACACTAACACAAGTGCGAAAAGTGGTTTTTCAACCCTATCACAAGTGCAAAAAGTGTTTTTTCCACACTAATACAAGTGCAAAAGAGGTTTCCTGCACCAACACAAGTGCGAAAAGTGGAT
Organism: Myxine glutinosa; assembly: GCF_964187855.1. Taxonomy (NCBI): domain Eukaryota; kingdom Metazoa; phylum Chordata; class Myxini; order Myxiniformes; family Myxinidae; genus Myxine; species Myxine glutinosa. Next base: position 87,067,890 of record NC_136266.1, read on the forward strand.
TTTCAACACTAACACAAGTGCGAAAAGTGGGTTTTCAATACTAACACAAGTGCGAAAAGTGGTTTCCTGCAGCAACACAAGTGCGAAAAGTTGTTTTTCAACACTAACACAAGTGCGAAAAGTGGTTTTTCAACACTAACACAAGTGCAAAAAGTGTTTTTTCAACACTATCACAAGTGCAAAAAGTGTTTTTTCCACACTAATACAAGTGCAAAAGTGGTTTCCTGCACCAACACAAGTGCGAAAAGTGGTTTTTCAATACTAACACAAGTGCGAAAAGTGCTTTTTCAACACTAACACTTGTGCGAAAAGTGGTTTTTCAACACTAACACAAGTGCGAAAAGTGGTTTTTTCACTCTAATACAAGTGCAAAAGTGGTTTCCTGCACCAACACAAGTGCGAAAAGTGGATTTTCAACACTAACACAAGTGCGAAAAGTGGGTTTTCAATACTAACACAAGTGCGAAAAGTGGTTTCCTGCAGCAACACAAGTGCGAAAAGTGGTTTTTCAACACTAACACAAGTGCGAAAAGTGGTTTTTCAACACTAACACAAGTGCAAAAAGTGTTTTTTCAACACTATCACAAGTGCAAAAAGTGTTTTTTCCACACTAATACAAGTGCAAAAGTGGTTTCCTGCACCAACACAAGTGCGAAAAGTGGTTTTTCAACACTAACACAAGTGCAAAAAGTGTTTTTTCAACACTATCACAACTGCAAAAAGTGTTTTTTCCACACTTATACAAGTGCAAAAGTGGTTTCCTGCACCAACACAAGTGCGAAAAGTGGTTTTTCAACACTAACACAAGTGCGAAAAGTGTTTTTTCAACACTAACACAAGTGCAAAAAGTGTTTTTCCAACACTATCAAAAGTGCGAAAAGTGGTTTTTCAACACGAACACAAGTGCGAAAAGTGGTTTTTCAACACTATCACAAGTGCAAAAAGTGTTTTTTCCACACTAATACAAGTGCAAAAGTGGTTTTTCAACACTATTACAAGTGCAAAAAGTGGTTTTTCAACACTAACACAAGTGCGAAAAGTGGTTTTTCCACACTAATACAAGTGCAAAAGTGGTTTCCTGCACCAACACAAGTGCGAAAAGTGGTTTTTCAACACTAACACAAGTGCGAAAAGTGGTTTTTCAACCCTATCACAAGTGCAAAAAGTGTTTTTTCCACACTAATACAAGTGCAAAAGAGGTTTCCTGCACCAACACAAGTGCGAAAAGTGGATTTTCAACATGAACACAAGTGCGAAAAGTGGGTTTTCAACACTAACACAAGTGCGAAAAGTGGTTTCCTGCACCAACACAAGTGCGAAAAGTGGTTTTTCAACACTAACACAAGTGCAAAAAGTGTTTTTTCAACACTATCACAAGTGCAAAAAAGTGTTTTTTCCACACTAATACAAGTGCAAAAGTGGTTTCCTGCACAAACACAAGTGCGAAAAGTGGTTTTTCAACACTAACACAAGTGCGAAAAGTGGTTTTTCAACACTAACACAAGTGCGAAAAGTGGTTTTTCAACACTAACACAAGTGCGAAAAGTGGTTTTTCAACACTATCACAAGTGCAAAAAGTGTTTTTTCCACACTAATACAAGTGCACAACTGGTTTCCTGCACCAACACAAGTGCGAAAAGTGCTTTTTCAACACTAACACAAGTGCGAAAAGTGGTTTTTCAACTCTATCACAAGTGCAAAAAGTGTTTTTTCCACACTAATACAAGTGCAAAAGTGGTTTCCTGCACCAACACAAGTGCGAAAAGTGGATTTTCAACACTAACACAAGTGCGAAAAGTGGGTTTTCAATACTAACACAAGTGCGAAAAGTGGTTTCCTGCAGCAACACAAGTGCGAAAAGTTGTTTTTCAACACTAACACAAGTGCGAAAAGTGGTTTTTCAACACTAACACAAGTGCAAAAAGTGTTTTTTCAACACTATCACAAGTGCAAAAAGTGTTTTTTCCACACTAATACAAGTGCAAAAGTGGTTTCCTGCACCAACACAAGTGCGAAAAGTGGTTTTTCAACACTAACACAAGTGCAAAAAGTGTTTTTTCAACACTATCACAAGTGCAAAAAGTGTTTTTTCCACACTAATACAAGTGCAAAAGTGGTTTCCTGCACCAACACAAGTGCGAAAAGTGGTTTTTCAACACTAACACAAGTGCGAAAAGTGGTTTTTCAACACTAACACAAGTGCAAAAAGTGTTTTTCCAACACTATCAAAAGTGCGAAAAGTGGTTTTTCAACACGAACACAAGTGCGAAAAGTGGTTTTTCAACACTATCACAAGTGCAAAAAGTGTTTTTTCCACACTAATACAAGTGCAAAAGTGGTTTTTCAACACTATTACAAGTGCAAAAAGTGGTTTTTCAACACTAACACAAGTGCGAAAAGTGGTTTTTCCACACTAATACAAGTGCAAAAGTGGTTTCATGCACCAACACAAGTGCGAAAAGTGGTTTTTCAACACTAACACAAGTGCGAAAAGTGGGTTTTCAACCCTATCACAAGTGCAAAAAGTGTTTTTTCCACACTAATACAAGTGCAAAAGAGGTTTCCTGCACCAACACAAGTGCGAAAAGTGGATTTTCAACACGAACACAAGTGCGAAAAGTGGGTTTTCAACACTAACACAAGTGCGAAAAGTGGTTTCCTGCACCAACACAAGTGCGAAAAGTGGTTTTTCAACACTAACACAAGTGCGAAAAGTGGTTTTTCAACACTAACACAAGTGCAAAAAGTGTTTTTTCAACACTATCACAAGTGCAAAAAAGTGTTTTTTCCACACTAATACAAGTGCAAAAGTGGTTTCCTGCACCAACACAAGTGCAAAAAGTGGGTTTTCAACACTAACACAAGTGCGAAAAGTGTTTTTTCAACACTAACACAAGTGCAAAATTTTTTTTTTCAACACTATCACAAATGCAAAAAGTGTTTTTTCCACACTAATACAAGTGCAAAAGTGGTTTCCTGCACCAACACAAGTGCGAAAAGTGGTTTTTCAACACTAACACAAGTGCGAAAAGTGGGTTTTTCAACACTAACACAAGTGCGAAAAGTGGTTTTTCAACACTAACACAAGTGCGAAAAGTGGTTTTTCAACACTAACACAAGTGCGAAAAGTGGTTTTTCCACACTAATACAAGTGCAAAAGTGGTTTCCTGCACCAACACAAGTGCGAAAAGTGGTTTTTCAACACTAACACAAGTGCGAAAAGTGGTTTTTCAACACTATCACAAGTGCAAAAAGTGTTTTTTCCACACTAATACAAGTGCAAAAGTGGTTTCCTGCACCAACACAAGTGCGAAAAGTGGGTTTTCAACACTAACACAAGTGCGAAAAGTGGGTTTTCAACACTAACACAAGTGCGAAAAGTCGTTTCCTTCACTAACACAAGTGCGAAAAGTGCTTTTTCAACACTAACACATGTGCGAAAAGTGGTTTTTCAACACTAACACAAGTGCGAAAAGTGGTTTTTTCACTCTAATACAAGTGCAAAAGTGGTTTCCTGCACCAACACAAGTGCGAAAAGTGGATTTTCAACACTAACACAAGTGCGAAAAGTGGGTTTTCAATACTAACACAAGTGCGAAAAGTGGTTCCTGCAGCAACACAAGTGCGAAAAGTGGTTTTTCAACACTAACACAAGTGCGAAAAGTGGTTTTTCAACACTAACACAAGTGCAAAAAGTGGTTTTTTCACACTAATACAAGTGCAAAAGTGATTTCCTGCTCCAACACAAGTGCGAAAAGTGGTTTTTCAACACTAACACAAGTGCAAAAAGTGTTTTTCCAACACTATCAAAAGTGCGAAAAGTGGTTTTTCAACACGAACACAAGTGCGAAAAGTGGTTTTTCAACACTATCACAAGTGCAAAAAGTGTTTTTTCCACACTAATACAAGTGCAAAAGTGGTTTTTCAACACTATTACAAGTGCAAAAAGTGGTTTTTCAACACTAACACAAGTGCGAAAAGTGGTTTTTCCACACTAATACAAGTGCAAAAGTGGTTTCATGCACCAACACAAGTGCGAAAAGTGGTTTTTCAACACTAACACAAGTGCGAAAAGTGGTTTTTCAACCCTATTACAAGTGCAAAAAGTGTTTTTTCCACACTAATACAAGTGCAAAAGAGGTTTCCTGCACCAACACAAGTGCGAAAAGTGGATTTTCAACACGAACACAAGTGCGAAAAGTGGGTTTTCAACACTAACACAAGTGCGAAAAGTGGTTTCCTGCACCAACACAAGTGCGAAAAGTGGTTTTTCAACACTAACACAAGTGCGAAAAGTGGTTTTTCAACACTAACACAAGTGCAAAAAGTGTTTTTTCAACACTATCACAAGTGCAAAAAAGTGTTTTTTCCACACTAATACAAGTGCAAAAGTGGTTTCCTGCACCAACACAAGTGCAAAAAGTGGGTTTTCAACACTAACACAAGTGCGAAAAGTGTTTTTTCAACACTAACACAAGTGCAAAATTTTTTTTTTCAACACTATCACAAATGCAAAAAGTGTTTTTTCCACACTAATACAAGTGCAAAAGTGGTTTCCTGCACCAACACAAGTGCGAAAAGTGGTTTTTCAACACTAACACAAGTGCGAAAAGTGGGTTTTTCAACACTAACACAAGTGCGAAAAGTGGTTTTTCAACACTAACACAAGTGCGAAAAGTGGTTTTTCAACACTAACACAAGTGCGAAAAGTGGTTTTTCCACACTAATACAAGTGCAAAAGTGGTTTCCTGCACCAACACAAGTGCGAAAAGTGGTTTTTCAACACTAACACAAGTGCGAAAAGTGGTTTTTCAACACTATCACAAGTGCAAAAAGTGTTTTTTCCACACTAATACAAGTGCAAAAGTGGTTTCCTGCACCAACACAAGTGCGAAAAGTGGGTTTTCAACACTAACACAAGTGCGAAAAGTGGGTTTTCAACACTAACACAAGTGCGAAAAGTGGTTTCCTTCACTAACACAAGTGCGAAAAGTGCTTTTTAAACACTAACACATGTGCGAAAAGTGGTTTTTCAACACTAACACAAGTGCGAAAAGTGGTTTTTTCACTCTAATACAAGTGCAAAAGTGGTTTCCTGCACCAACACAAGTGCGAAAAGTGGATTTTCAACACTAACACAAGTGCGAAAAGTGGGTTTTCAATACTAACACAAGTGCGAAAAGTGGTTTCCTGCAGCAACACAAGTGCGAAAAGTGGTTTTTCAACACTAACACAAGTGCGAAAAGTGGTTTTTCAACACTAACACAAGTGCAAAAAGTGTTTTTTCAACACTATCACAAGTGCAAAAAGTGTTTTTTCCACACTAATACAAGTGCAAAAGTGGTTTCCTGCACCAACACAAGTGCGAAAAGTGGTTTTTCAACACTAACACAAGTGCAAAAAGTGTTTTTTCAACACTATCACAACTGCAAAAAGTGTTTTTTCCACACTAATACAAGTGCAAAAGTGGTTTCCTGCACCAACACAAGTGCGAAAAGTGGTTTTTCAACACTAACACAAGTGCGAAAAGTGGTTTTTCAACACTAACACAAGTGCAAAAAGTGTTTTTCCAACACTATCAAAAGTGCGAAAAGTGGTTTTTCAACACGAACACAAGTGCGAAAAGTGGTTTTTCAACACTATCACAAGTGCAAAAAGTGTTTTTTCCACACTAATACAAGTGCAAAAGTGGTTTTTCAACACTATTACAAGTGCAAAAAGTGGTTTTTCAACACTAACACAAGTGCGAAAAGTGGTTTTTCCACACTAATACAAGTGCAAAAGTGGTTTCCTGCACCAACACAAGTGCGAAAAGTGGTTTTTCAACACTAACACAAGTGCGAAAAGTGGTTTTTCAACCCTATCACAAGTGCAAAAAGTGTTTTTTCCACACTAATACAAGTGCAAAAGAGGTTTCCTGCACCAACACAAGTGCGAAAAGTGGATTTTCAACATGAACACAAGTGCGAAAAGTGGGTTTTCAACACTAACCCAAGTGCGAAAAGTGGTTTCCTGCAGCAACACAAGTGCGAAAAGTGGTTTTTCAACACTAACACAAGTGCAAAAGTGGTTTCCTGCACCAACACAAGTGCGAAAAGTGGATTTTCAACACTAACACAAGTGCGAAAAGTGGGTTTTCAATACTAACACAAGTGCGAAAAGTGGTTTCCTGCAGCAACACAAGTGCGAAAAGTGGTTTTTCAACACTAACACAAGTGCGAAAAGTGTTTTTTCAACACTATCACAAGTGCAAAAAGTGTTTTTTCCACACTAATACAAGTGCAAAAGTGGTTTCCTGCACCAACACAAGTGCGAAAAGTGGTTTTTCAACACTAACACAAGTGCAAAAAGTGTTTTTTCAACACCATCACAAGTGCAAAAAGTGTTTTTTCCACACTAATACAAGTGCAAAAGTGGTTTCCTGCACCAACACAAGTGCGAAAAGTGGTTTTTCAACACTAACACAAGTGCGAAAAGTGGTTTTTCAACACTAACACAAGTGCAAAAAGTGTTTTTCCAACACTATCAAAAGTGCGAAAAGTGGTTTTTCAACACGAACACAAGTGCGAAAAGTGGTTTTTCAACACTATCACAAGTGCAAAAAGTGTTTTTTCCACACTAATACAAGTGCAAAAGTGGTTTTTCAACACTATTACAAGTGCAAAAAGTGGTTTTTCAACACTAACACAAGTGCGAAAAGTGGTTTTTCCACACTAATACAAGTGCAAAAGTGGTTTCATGCACCAACACAAGTGCGAAAAGTGGTTTTTCAACACTAACACAAGTGCGAAAAGTGGTTTTTCAACCCTATCACAAGTGCAAAAAGTGTTTTTTCCACACTAATACAAGTGCAAAAGAGGTTTCCTGCACCAACACAAGTGCGAAAAGTGGATTTTCAACACGAACACAAGTGCGAAAAGTGGGTTTTCAACACTAACACAAGTGCGAAAAGTGGTTTCCTGCACCAACACAAGTGCGAAAAGTGGTTTTTCAACACTAACACAAGTGCGAAAAGTGGTTTTTCAACACTAACACAAGTGCAAAAAGTGTTTTTTCAACACTATCACAAGTGCAAAAAAGTGTTTTTTTCCACACTAATACAAGTGCAAAAGTGGTTTCCTGCACCAACACAGGTGCAAAAAGTGGTTTTTCAACACTAACACAAGTGCGAAAAGTGGTTTTTCAACACTAACACAAGTGCAAAAAATTTTTTTTCAACACTATCACAAATGCAAAAAGTGTTTTTTCCACACTAATACAAGTGCAAAAGTGGTTTCCTGCACCAACACAAGTGCGAAAAGTGGTTTTTCAACACTAACACAAGTGCGAAAAGTGGGTTTTTCAACACTAACACAAGTGCGAAAAGTGGTTTTTCAACACTAACACAAGTGCGAAAAGTGGTTTTTCAACACTAACACAAGTGCGAAAAGTGGTTTTTCCACACTAATACAAGTGCAAAAGTGGTTTCCTGCACCAACACAAGTGCGAAAAGTGGTTTTTCAACACTAACACAAGTGCGAAAAGTGGTTTTTCAACACTATCACAAGTGCAAAAAGTGTTTTTTCCACACTAATACAAGTGCAAAAGTGGTTTCCTGCACCAACACAAGTGCGAAAAGTGGGTTTTCAACACTAACACAAGTGCGAAAAGTGGGTTTTCAACACTAACACAAGTGCGAAAAGTGGTTTCATTCACTAACACAAGTGCGAAAAGTGCTTTTTCAACACTAACACATGTGCGAAAAGTGGTTTTTCAACACTAACACAAGTGCGAAAAGTGGTTTTTTCACTCTAATACAAGTGCAAAAGTGGTTTCCTGCACCAACACAAGTGCGAAAAGTGGATTTTCAACACAAACACAAGTGCGAAAAGTGGGTTTTCAATACTAACACAAGTGCGAAAAGTGGTTTCCTGCAGCAACACAAGTGCGAAAAGTGGTTTTTCAACACTAACACAAGTGCGAAAAGTGGTTTTTCAACACTAACACAAGTGCAAAAAGTGTTTTTTCAACACTATCACAAGTGCAAAAAGTGTTTTTTCCACACTAATACAAGTGCAAAAGTGGTTTCCTGCACCAACACAAGTGCGAAAAGTGGTTTTTCAACACTAACACAAGTGCAAAAAGTGTTTTTTCAACACTATCACAACTGCAAAAAGTGTTTTTTCCACACTAATACAAGTGCAAAAGTGGTTTCCTGCACCAACACAATTGCGAAAAGTGGTTTTTCAACACTAACACAAGTGCGAAAAGTGGTTTTTCAACACTAACACAAGTGCAAAAAGTGTTTCCCTTCTTCCAACACAGTGCGAAAAGTGGTTTTTCAACACCAACACAAGTGCGAAAAGTGGTTTTTCAACACTATCACAAGTGCAAAAAGTGTTTTTTCCACACTAATACAAGTGCAAAAGTGGTTTTTCAACACTATTACAAGTGCAAAAAGTGGTTTTTCAACACTAACACAAGTGCGAAAAGTGGTTTTTCCACACTAATACAAGTGCAAAAGTGGTTTCCTGCACCAACACAAGTGCGAAAAGTGGTTTTTCAACACGAACACAAGTGCGAAAAGTGGTTTTTCAACCCTATCACAAGTGCAAAAAGTGTTTTTTCCACACTAATACAAGTGCAAAAGAGGTTGCCTGCACCAACACAAGTGCGAAAAGTGGATTTTCAACATGAACACAAGTGCGAAAAGTGGGTTTTCAACACTAACACAAGTGCGAAAAGTGGTTTCCTGCACCAACACAAGTGCGAAAAGTGGTTTTTCAACACTAACACAAGTGCGAAAAGTGGTTTTTCAACACTAACACAAGTGCAAAAAGTGTTTTTTCAACACTATCACAAGTGCAAAAAAGTGTTTTTTCCACACTAATACAAGTGCAAAAGTGGTTTCATGCACCAACACAAGTGCGAAAAGTGGTTTTTCAACACTAACACAAGTGCGAAAAGTGCTTTTTCAACCCTATCACAAGTGCAAAAAGTGTTTTTTTCCACACTAATACAAGTGCAAAAGAGGTTTCCTGCACCAACACAAGTGCGAAAAGTGGATTTTCAACACGAACACAAGTGCGAAAAGTGGGTTTTCAACACTAACACAAGTGCGAAAAGTGGTTTCCTGCACCAACACAAGTGCGAAAAGTGGTTTTTCAACACTAACACAAGTGCGAAAAGTGGTTTTTCAACACTAACACAAGTGCAAAAAGTGTTTTTTCAACACTATCACAAGTGCAAAAAAGTGTTTTTTCCACACTAATACAAGTGCAAAAGTGGTTTCCTGCACCAACACAAGTGCAAAAAGTGGTTTTTTCAACACTAACACAAGTGCGAAAAGTGGTTTTTCAACACTAACACAAGTGCAAAAAAATTTTTTTCAACACTATCACAAATGCAAAAAGTGTTTTTTCCACACTAATACAAGTGCAAAAGTGGTTTCCTGCACCAACACAAGTGCGAAAAGTGGTTTTTCAACACTAACACAAGTGCGAAAAGTGGGTTTTTCAACACTAACACAAGTGCGAAAAGTGGTTTTTCAACACTAACACAAGTGCAAAAAGTGGTTTTTCAACACTAACACAAGTGCGAAAAGTGGTTTTTCCACACTAATACAAGTGCAAAAGTGGTTTCCTGCACCAACACAAGTGCGAAAAGTGGTTTTTCAACACTAACACAAGTGCGAAAAGTGGTTTTTTCAACACTATCACAAGTGCAAAAAGTGTTTTTTTCCACACTAATACAAGTGCAAAAGTGGTTTCCTGCACCAACACAAGTGCGAAAAGTGGGTTTTCAACACTAACACAAGTGCGAAAAGTGGGTTTTCAACACTAACACAAGTGCGAAAAGTGGTTTCCTTCACTAACACAAGTGCGAAAAGTGCTTTTTCAACACTAACACATGTGCGAAAAGTGGGTTTTCAACACTAACACAAGTGCGAAAAGTGGTTTCCTGCACCAACACAAGTGCGAAAAGTGGTTTTTCAACACTAACTCAAGTGCGAAAAGTGGTTTTTCAACACTAACACAAGTGCAAAAAGTGTTTTTTTCAACACTATCACAAGTGCAAAAAAGTGTTTTTTCCACACTAATACAAGTGCAAAAGTGGTTTCCTGCACCAACACAAGTGCAAAAAGTGGTTTTTCAACACTAACACAAGTGCGAAAAGTGGTTTTTCAACACTAACACAAGTGCGAAAAGTGGTTTTTCAACACTATCACAAGTGCAAAAAGTGTTTTTTCCACACTACTACAAGTGCACAAGTGGTTTCCTGCACCAACACAAGTGTGAAAAGTGTTTTTTCAACACTATCACAAGTGCAAAAAGTGTTTTTTCCACACTAATACAAGTGCAAAAGTGGTTTCCTGCACCAACACAAGTGCGAAAAGTGGTTTTTCAACACTAACACAAGTGCGAAAAGTGGTTTTTCAACACTAACACAAGTGCAAAAAGTGTTTTTCCAACACTATCAAAATTGCGAAAAGTGGTTTTTCAACACAAACACAAGTGCGAAAAGTGGTTTTTCAACACTATCACAAGTGCAAAAAGTGTTTTTTCCACACTAATACAAGTGCAAAAGTGGTTTTTCAACACTATTACAAGTGCAAAAAGTGGTTTTTCAACACTAACACAAGTGCGAAAAGTGGTTTTTCCACACTAATACAAGTGCAAAAGTGGTTTCATGCACCAACACAAGTGCGAAAAGTGGTTTTTCAACACTAACACAAGTGCGAAAAGTGGTTTTTCAACCCTATCACAAGTGCAAAAAGTGTTTTTTCCACACTAATACAAGTGCAAAAGAGGTTTCCTGCACCAACACAAGTGCGAAAAGTGGATTTTCAACACGAACACAAGTGCGAAAAGTGGGTTTTCAACACTAACACAAGTGCGAAAAGTGGTTTCCTGCACCAACACAAGTGCGAAAAGTGGTTTTTCAACACTAACACAAGTGCGAAAAGTGGTTTTTCAACACTAACACAAGTGCAAAAAGTGTTTTTCAACACTATCACAAGTGCAAAAAAGTGTTTTTTCCACACTAATACAAGTGCAAAAGTGGTTTCCTGCACCAACACAAGTGCAAAAAGTGGTTTTTCAACACTAACACAAGTGCGAAAAGTGGTTTTTCAACACTAACACAAGTGCAAAAAGTGTTTTTTCAACACTATCACAAATGCAAAAAGTGTTTTTTCCACACTAATACAAGTGTAAAAGTGGTTTCCTGCACCAACACAAGTGCGAAAAGTGGTTTTTCAACACTAACACAAGTGCGAAAAGTGGTTTTTCAACACTAACACAAGTGCGAAAAGTGGTTTTTCAACACTATCACAAGTGCAAAAAGTGTTTTTTCCACACTAATACAAGTGCACAAGTGGTTTCCTGCACCAACACAAGTGCGAAAAGTGGATTTTCAACACTAACACAAGTGCGAAAAGTGGGTTTTCAACACTAACACAAGTGCGAAAAGTGGTTTCCTGCACCAACACAAGTGCGAAAAGTGGTTTTTCAACACTAACACAAGTGCGAAAAGTGGTTTTTCAACACTAACACAAGTGCAAAAAGTGTTTTTTCAACACTATCACAAGTGCAAAAAGTGTTTTTTTCCACACTAATACAAGTGCAAAAGTGGTTTCCTGCACCAACACAAGTGCGAAAAGTGGTTTTTCAACACTAACACAAGTGCGAAAAGTGGTTTTTCAACACTAACACAAGTGCAAAAAGTGTTTTTTTCAACACTATCACAAGTGCGAAAAGTGGTTTTTCAACACTAACACAAGTGCGAAAAGTGGATTTTCAACACTAACACAAGTGCGAAAAGTGGTTTTTCAACACTAACACAAGTGCGAAAAGTGGATTTTCAACACTAACACAAGTGCAAAAAGTGGGTTTTCAACACTAACACAAGTGCGAAAAGTGGTTTCCTGCACCAACACAAGTGCGAAAAGTGGTTTTTCAACACTAACACAAGTGCGAAAAGTGGTTTTTCAACACTATTACAAGTTGAAAAAGTGGTTTTTCAACACTAACACAAGTGCGAAAAGTGGTTTTTCCACACTAATACAAGTGCAAAAGTGGTTTCCTGCACCAACACAAGTGCGAAAAGTGGTTTTTCAACACTAACACAAGTGCGAAAAGTGGTTTTTCAACCCTATCACAAGTGCAAAAAGTGTTTTTTCCACACTAATACAAGTGCAAAAGAGGTTTCCTGCACCAACACAAGTGCGAAAAGTGGATTTTCAACATGAACACAAGTGCGAAAAGTGGTTTTTCAACACTAACACAAGTGCGAAAAGTGGTTTTTCAACACTAACACAAGTGCAAAAAGTGTTTTTTCAACACTATCACAAGTGCAAAAAAGTGTTTTTTCCACACTAATACAAGTGCAAAAGTGGTTTCCTGCACCAACACAAGTGCAAAAAGTGGTTTTTCAACACTAACACAAGTGCGAAAAGTGGTTTTTCAACACTAACACAAGTGCAAAAGGTGTTTTTTCAACACTATCACAAATGCAAAAAGTGTTTTTTCCACACTAATACAAGTGCAAAAGTGGTTTCCTGCACCAACACAAGTGCGAAAAGTGGTTTTTCAACACTAACACAATTGCGAAAAGTGGTTTTTCAACACTAACACAAGTGCGAAAAGTGGTTTTTCAACACTAACACAAGTGCGAAAAGTGGTTTTTCAACACTATCACAAGTGCAAAAAGTGTTTTTTCCACACTAATACAAGTGCACAAGTGGTTTTCCTGCACCAACACAAGTGCGAAAGTGCTTTTTCAACACTAACACAAGTGCGAAAAGTGGTTTTTCAACTCTATCACAAGTGCAAAAAGTGTTTTTTCCACACTAATACAAGTGCAAAAGTGGTTTCCTGCACAAACACAAGTGCGAAAAGTGGTTTTTCAACACTAACACAAGTGCGAAAAGTGGTTTTTCAACACTAACACAAGTGCGAAAAGTGGTTTTTCAACACTAACACAAGTGCGAAAAGTGGTTTTTCAACACTATCACAAGTGCAAAAAGTGTTTTTTCCACACTAATACAAGTGCAAAAGTGGTTTCCTGCACCAACACAAGTGCGAAAAGTGCTTTTTCAACACTAACACAAGTGCGAAAAGTGGTTTTTCAACTCTATCACAAGTGCAAAAAGTGTTTTTTCCACACTAATACAAGTGCAAAAGTGGTTTCCCTGCACCAACACAAGTGCGAAAAGTGGATTTTCAACACTAACACAAGTGCGAAAAGTGGGTTTTCAATACTAACACAAGTGCGAAAAGTGGTTTCCTGCAGCAACACAAGTGCGAAAAGTTGTTTTTCAACACTAACACAAGTGCGAAAAGTGGTTTTTCAACACTAACACAAGTGCAAAAAGTGTTTTTCCAACACTATCAAAAGTGCAAAAAGTGTTTTTTCCACACTAATACAAGTGCAAAAGTGGTTTCCTGCACCAACACAAGTGCGAAAAGTGGTTTTTCAACACTAACACAAGTGCAAAAAGTGTTTTTTCAACACTATCACAAGTGCAAAAAAGTGTTTTTTTCCACACTAATACAAGTGCAAAAGTGGTTTCCTGCACCAACACAAGTGCGAAAAGTGGTTTTTCAACACTAACACAAGTGCAAAAAGTGTTTTTTCAACACTATCACAAGTGCAAAAAGTGTTTTTTCCACACTAATACAAGTGCAAAAGTGGTTTCCTGCACCAACACAAGTGCGAAAAGTGGTTTTTCAACACTAACACAAGTGCGAAAAGTGGTTTTTCAACACTAACACAAGTGCGAAAAGTGGTTTTTCAACACTAACACAAGTGCAAAAAATTTTTTTTCAACACTATCACAAATGCAAAAAGTGTTTTTTCCACACTAATACAAGTGCAAAAGTGGTTTCCTGCACCAACACAAGTGCGAAAAGTGGTTTTTCAACACTAACACAAGTGCGAAAAGTGGGTTTTTCAACACTAACACAAGTGCGAAAAGTGGTTTTTTCAACACTAACACAAGTGCGAAAAGTGGTTTTTCAACACTAACACAAGTGCGAAAAGTGGTTTTTCCACACTAATACAAGTGCAAAAGTGGTTTCCTGCACCAACACAAGTGCGAAAAGTGGTTTTTCAACACTAACACAAGTGCGAAAAGTGGTTTTTCAACACTATCACAAGTGCAAAAAGTGTTTTTTCCACACTAATACAAGTGCAAAAGTGGTTTCCTGCACCAACACAAGTGCGAAAAGTGGGTTTTCAACACTAACACAAGTGCGAAAAGTGGGTTTTCAACACTAACACAAGTGCGAAAAGTGGTTTCATTCACTAACACAAGTGCGAAAAGTGCTTTTTCAACACTAACACATGTGCGAAAAGTGGTTTTTCAACACTAACACAAGTGCGAAAAGTGGTTTTTTCACTCTAATACAAGTGCAAAAGTGGTTTCCTGCACCAACACAAGTGCGAAAAGTGGATTTTCAACACAAACACAAGTGCGAAAAGTGGGTTTTCAATACTAACACAAGTGCGAAAAGTGGTTTCCTGCAGCAACACAAGTGCGAAAAGTGGTTTTTCAACACTAACACAAGTGCGAAAAGTGGTTTTTCAACACTAACACAAGTGCAAAAAGTGTTTTTTCAACACTATCACAAGTGCAAAAAGTGTTTTTTCCACACTAATACAAGTGCAAAAGTGGTTTCCTGCACCAACACAAGTGCGAAAAGTGGTTTTTCAACACTAACACAAGTGCAAAAAGTGTTTTTTCAACACTATCACAACTGCAAAAAGTGTTTTTTCCACACTAATACAAGTGCAAAAGTGGTTTCCTGCACCAACACAATTGCGAAAAGTGGTTTTTCAACACTAACACAAGTGCGAAAAGTGGTTTTTCAACACTAACACAAGTGCAAAAAGTGTTTTTCCAACACTATCAAAAGTGCGAAAAGTGGTTTTTCAACACCAACACAAGTGCGAAAAGTGGTTTTTCAACACTATCACAAGTGCAAAAAGTGTTTTTTCCACACTAATACAAGTGCAAAAGTGGTTTTTCAACACTATTACAAGTGCAAAAAGTGGTTTTTCAACACTAACACAAGTGCGAAAAGTGGTTTTTCCACACTAATACAAGTGCAAAAGTGGTTTCCTGCACCAACACAAGTGCGAAAAGTGGTTTTTCAACACGAACACAAGTGCGAAAAGTGGTTTTTTCAACCCTATCACAAGTGCAAAAAGTGTTTTTTCCACACTAATACAAGTGCAAAAGAGGTTGCCTGCACCAACACAAGTGCGAAAAGTGGATTTTCAACATGAACACAAGTGCGAAAAGTGGGTTTTCAACACTAACACAAGTGCGAAAAGTGGTTTCCTGCACCAACACAAGTGCGAAAAGTGGTTTTTCAACACTAACACAAGTGCGAAAAGTGGTTTTTCAACACTAACACAAGTGCAAAAAGTGTTTTTTCAACACTATCACAAGTGCAAAAAAGTGTTTTTTCCACACTAATACAAGTGCAAAAGTGGTTTCATGCACCAACACAAGTGCGAAAAGTGGTTTTTCAACACTAACACAAGTGCGAAAAGTGCTTTTTTCAACCCTATCACAAGTGCAAAAAGTGTTTTTTCCACACTAATACAAGTGCAAAAGAGGTTTCCTGCACCAACACAAGTGCGAAAAGTGGATTTTCAACACGAACACAAGTGCGAAAAGTGGGTTTTCAACACTAACACAAGTGCGAAAAGTGGTTTCCTGCACCAACACAAGTGCGAAAAGTGGTTTTTCAACACTAACACAAGTGCGAAAAGTGGTTTTTCAACACTAACACAAGTGCAAAAAGTGTTTTTTCAACACTATCACAAGTGCAAAAAAGTGTTTTTTCCACACTAATACAAGTGCAAAAGTGGTTTCCTGCACCAACACAAGTGCAAAAAGTGGTTTTTCAACACTAACACAAGTGCGAAAAGTGGTTTTTCAACACTAACACAAGTGCAAAAAAATTTTTTTCAACACTATCACAAATGCAAAAAGTGTTTTTTCCACACTAATACAAGTGCAAAAGTGGTTTCCTGCACCAACACAAGTGCGAAAAGTGGTTTTTCAACACTAACACAAGTGCGAAAAGTGGGTTTTTCAACACTAACACAAGTGCGAAAAGTGGTTTTTCAACACTAACACAAGTGCGAAAAGTGGTTTTTCAACACTAACACAAGTGCGAAAAGTGGTTTTTCCACACTAATACAAGTGCAAAAGTGGTTTCCTGCACCAACACAAGTGCGAAAAGTGGTTTTTCAACACTAACACAAGTGCGAAAAGTGGTTTTTCAACACTATCACAAGTGCAAAAAGTGTTTTTTCCACACTAATACAAGTGCAAAAGTGGTTTCCTGCACCAACACAAGTGCGAAAAGTGGGTTTTCAACACTAACACAAGTGCGAAAAGTGGGTTTTCAACACTAACACAAGTGCGAAAAGTGGTTTCCTTCACTAACACAAGTGCGAAAAGTGCTTTTTCAACACTAACAC
This sequence comes from Myxine glutinosa, assembly GCF_964187855.1. NCBI lineage: Eukaryota > Metazoa > Chordata > Myxini > Myxiniformes > Myxinidae > Myxine > Myxine glutinosa. The sequence goes on from NC_136266.1 coordinate 87,084,369, forward strand.
ATGTGCGAAAAGTGGGTTTTCAACACTAACACAAGTGCGAAAAGTGGTTTCCTGCACCAACACAAGTGCGAAAAGTGGTTTTTCAACACTAACTCAAGTGCGAAAAGTGGTTTTTCAACACTAACACAAGTGCAAAAAGTGTTTTTTCAACACTATCACAAGTGCAAAAAAGTGTTTTTTCCACACTAATACAAGTGCAAAAGTGGTTTCCTGCACCAACACAAGTGCAAAAAGTGGTTTTTTCAACACTAACACAAGTGCGAAAAGTGGTTTTTCAACACTAACACAAGTGCGAAAAGTGGTTTTTCAACACTATCACAAGTGCAAAAAGTGTTTTTTTCCACACTACTACAAGTGCACAAGTGGTTTCCTGCACCAACACAAGTGTGAAAAGTGTTTTTTCAACACTATCACAAGTGCAAAAAGTGTTTTTTTCCACACTAATACAAGTGCAAAAGTGGTTTCCTGCACCAACACAAGTGCGAAAAGTGGTTTTTCAACACTAACACAAGTGCGAAAAGTGGTTTTTCAACACTAACACAAGTGCAAAAAGTGTTTTTTCCAACACTATCAAAATTGCGAAAAGTGGTTTTTCAACACAAACACAAGTGCGAAAAGTGGTTTTTCAACACTATCACAAGTGCAAAAAGTGTTTTTTCCACACTAATACAAGTGCAAAAGTGGTTTTTCAACACTATTACAAGTGCAAAAAGTGGTTTTTCAACACTAACACAAGTGCGAAAAGTGGTTTTTCCACACTAATACAAGTGCAAAAGTGGTTTCATGCACCAACACAAGTGCGAAAAGTGGTTTTTCAACACTAACACAAGTGCGAAAAGTGGTTTTTCAACCCTATCACAAGTGCAAAAAGTGTTTTTTCCACACTAATACAAGTGCAAAAGAGGTTTCCTGCACCAACACAAGTGCGAAAAGTGGATTTTCAACACGAACACAAGTGCGAAAAGTGGGTTTTCAACACTAACACAAGTGCGAAAAGTGGTTTCCTGCACCAACACAAGTGCGAAAAGTGGTTTTTCAACACTAACACAAGTGCGAAAAGTGGTTTTTCAACACTAACACAAGTGCAAAAAGTGTTTTTCAACACTATCACAAGTGCAAAAAAGTGTTTTTTTCCACACTAATACAAGTGCAAAAGTGGTTTCCTGCACCAACACAAGTAAAGTGGTTTTTCAACACTAACACAAGTGCGAAAAGTGGTTTTTCAACACTAACACAAGTGCAAAAAGTGTTTTTTCAACACTATCACAAATGCAAAAAGTGTTTTTTCCACACTAATACAAGTGTAAAAGTGGTTTCCTGCACCAACACAAGTGCGAAAAGTGGTTTTTCAACACTAACACAAGTGCGAAAAGTGGTTTTTCAACACTAACACAAGTGCGAAAAGTGGTTTTTCAACACTATCACAAGTGCAAAAAGTGTTTTTTCCACACTAATACAAGTGCACAAGTGGTTTCCTGCACAACACAAGTGCGAAAAGTGGATTTCAACACTAACACAAGTGCGAAAAGTGGGTTTTCAACACTAACACAAGTGCGAAAAGTGGTTTCCTGCACCAACACAAGTGCGAAAAGTGGTTTTTCAACACTAACACAAGTGCGAAAAGTGGTTTTTCAACACTAACACAAGTGCAAAAAGTGTTTTTTCAACACTATCACAAGTGCAAAAAGTGTTTTTTCCACACTAATACAAGTGCAAAAGTGGTTTCCTGCACCAACACAAGTGCGAAAAGTGGTTTTTCAACACTAACACAAGTGCGAAAAGTGGTTTTTCAACACTAACACAAGTGCAAAAAGTGTTTTTTCAACACTATCACAAGTGCGAAAAGTGTTTTTCAACACTAACACAAGTGCGAAAAGTGGATTTTCAACACTAACACAAGTGCGAAAAGTGGTTTTTCAACACTAACACAAGTGCGAAAGTGGATTTTCAACACTAACACAAGTGCGAAAAGTGGGTTTTCAACACTAACACAAGTGCGAAAAGTGGTTTCCTGCACCAACACAAGTGCGAAAAGTGGTTTTTCAACACTAACACAAGTGCGAAAAGTGGTTTTTCAACACTATTACAGTTGAAAAAGTGGTTTTTCAACACTAACACAAGTGCGAAAAGTGGTTTTTCCACACTAATACAAGTGCAAAAGTGGTTTCCTGCACCAACACAAGTGCGAAAAGTGGTTTTTCAACACTAACACAAGTGCGAAAAGTGGTTTTTCAACCCTATCACAAGTGCAAAAGTGTTTTTTCCACACTAATACAAGTGCAAAAGAGGTTTCCTGCACCAACACAAGTGCGAAAAGTGGATTTTCAACATGAACACAAGTGCGAAAAGTGGTTTTTCAACACTAACACAAGTGCGAAAAGTGGTTTTTCAACACTAACACAAGTGCAAAAAGTGTTTTTTCAACACTATCACAAGTGCAAAAAAGTGTTTTTTCACACTAATACAAGTGCAAAAGTGGTTTCCTGCACCAACACAAGTGCAAAAAGTGGTTTTTCAACACTAACACAAGTGCGAAAAGTGGTTTTCAACACTAACACAAGTGCAAAAGGTGTTTTTTCAACACTATCACAAATGCAAAAAGTGTTTTTTCCACACTAATACAAGTGCAAAAGTGGTTTCCTGCACCAACACAAGTGCGAAAAGTGGTTTTTCAACACTAACACAATTGCGAAAAGTGGTTTTTCAACACTAACAAAAGTGCGAAAAGTGGTTTTTCAACACTAACACAAGTGCGAAAAGTGGTTTTTCAACACTATCACAAGTGCAAAAAGTGTTTTTTCCACACTAATACAAGTGCACAAGTGGTTTCCTGCACCAACACAAGTGCGAAAGTGCTTTTTCAACACTAACACAAGTGCGAAAAGTGGTTTTTCAACTCTATCACAAGTGCAAAAAGTGTTTTTTTCCACACTAATACAAGTGCAAAAGTGGTTTCCTGCACAAACACAAGTGCGAAAAGTGGTTTTTCAACACTAACACAAGTGCGAAAAGTGGTTTTTCAACACTAACACAAGTGCGAAAAGTGGTTTTTCAACACTAACACAAGTGCGAAAAGTGGTTTTTCAACACTATCACAAGTGCAAAAGTGTTTTTTTCCACACTAATACAAGTGCAAAAGTGGTTTCCTGCACCAACACAAGTGCGAAAAGTGCTTTTTCAACACTAACACAAGTGCGAAAAGTGGGTTTTTCAACTCTATCACAAGTGCAAAAAGTGTTTTTTCCACACTAATACAAGTGCAAAAGTGGTTTCCTGCACCAACACAAGTGCGAAAAGTGGATTTTCAACACTAACACAAGTGCGAAAAGTGGGTTTTCAATACTAACACAAGTGCGAAAAGTGGTTTCCTGCAGCAACACAAGTGCGAAAAGTTGTTTTTTCAACACTAACACAAGTGCGAAAAGTGGTTTTCAACACTAACACAAGTGCAAAAAGTGTTTTTCCAACACTATCAAAAGTGCAAAAAGTGTTTTTTCCACACTAATACAAGTGCAAAAGTGGTTTCCTGCACCAACACAAGTGCGAAAAGTGGTTTTTCAACACTAACACAAGTGCAAAAAGTGTTTTTTCAACACTATCACAAGTGCAAAAAGTGTTTTTTCCACACTAATACAAGTGCAAAAGTGGTTTCCTGCACCAACACAAGTGCGAAAAGTGGTTTTTCAACACTAACACAAGTGCGAAAAGTGGTTTTTCAACACTAACACAAGTGCAAAAAGTGTTTTTCCAACACTATCAAAAGTGCGAAAAGTGGTTTTTCAACACGAACACAAGTGCGAAAAGTGGTTTTTCAACACTATCACAAGTGCAAAAAGTGTTTTTTCCACACTAATACAAGTGCAAAAGTGGTTTTTCAACACTATTACAAGTGCAAAAAGTGGTTTTTCAACACTAACACAAGTGCGAAAAGTGGTTTTTCCACACTAATACAAGTGCAAAAGTGGTTTCATGCACCAACACAAGTGCGAAAAGTGGTTTTTCAACACTAACACAAGTGCGAAAAGTGGGTTTTCAACCCTATCACAAGTGCCAAAAAGTGTTTTTTCCACACTAATACAAGTGCAAAAGAGGTTTCCTGCACCAACACAAGTGCGAAAAGTGGATTTTCAACACGAACACAAGTGCGAAAAGTGGGTTTTCAACACTAACACAAGTGCGAAAAGTGGTTTCCTGCACCAACACAAGTGCGAAAAGTGGTTTTTCAACACTAACACAAGTGCGAAAAGTGGTTTTTCAACACTAACACAAGTGCAAAAAGTGTTTTTTCAACACTATCACAAGTGCAAAAAAGTGTTTTTTCCACACTAATACAAGTGCAAAAGTGGTTTCCTGCACCAACACAAGTGCAAAAAGTGGGTTTTCAACACTAACACAAGTGCGAAAAGTGTTTTTTCAACACTAACACAAGTGCAAAATGTTTTTTTTCAACACTATCACAAATGCAAAAAGTGTTTTTTCCACACTAATACAAGTGCAAAAGTGGTTTCCTGCACCACACAAGTGCGAAAAGTGGTTTTTCAACACTAACACAAGTGCGAAAAGTGGGTTTTCAACACTAACACAAGTGCGAAAAGTGGTTTCTTCACACTAACACAAGTGCGAAAAGTGGTTTTTCAACACTAACACAAGTGCGAAAAGTGGTTTTTCCACACTAATACAAGTGCAAAAGTGGTTTCCTGCACCAACACAAGTGCGAAAAGTGGTTTTCAACACTAACACAAGTGCGAAAAGTGGTTTTTCAACACTATCACAAGTGCAAAAAGTGTTTTTTCCACACTAATACAAGTGCAAAAGTGGTTTCCTGCACCAACACAAGTGCGAAAAGTGGGTTTTCAACACTAACACAAGTGCGAAAAGTGGGTTTTCAACACTAACACAAGTGCGAAAAGTCGTTTCCTTCACTAACACAAGTGCGAAAAGTGCTTTTTCAACACTAACACATGTGCGAAAAGTGGTTTTTCAACACTAACACAAGTGCGAAAAGTGGTTTTTTTCACTCTAATACAAGTGCAAAAGTGGTTTCCTGCACCAACACAAGTGCGAAAAGTGGATTTTCAACACTAACACAAGTGCGAAAAGTGGGTTTTCAATACTAACACAAGTGCGAAAAGTGGTTTCCTGCAGCAACACAAGTGCGAAAAGTGGTTTTTCAACACTAACACAAGTGCGAAAAGTGGTTTTTTCAACACTAACACAAGTGCAAAAAGTGGTTTTTTCACACTAATACAAGTGCAAAAGTGATTTCCTGCTCCAACACAAGTGCGAAAAGTGGTTTTTCAACACTAACACAAGTGCAAAAAGTATTTTTCCAACACTATCAAAAGTGCGAAAAGTGGTTTTTCAACACGAACACAAGTGCGAAAAGTGGTTTTTCAACACTATCACAAGTGCAAAAAGAGTTTTTTCCACACTAATACAAGTGCAAAAGTGGTTTTTCAACACTATTACAAGTGCAAAAAGTGGTTTTTTCAACACTAACACAAGTGCGAAAAGTGGTTTTTCCACACTAATACAAGTGCAAAAGTGGTTTCATGCACCAACACAAGTGCGAAAAGTGGTTTTTCAACACTAACACAAGTGCGAAAAGTGGTTTTTCAACCCTACTACAAGTGCAAAAAGTGTTTTTTCCACACTAATACAAGTGCAAAAGAGGTTTCCTGCACCAACACAAGTGCGAAAAGTGGATTTTCAACACGAACACAAGTGCGAAAAGTGGGTTTTCAACACTAACACAAGTGCGAAAAGTGGTTTCCTGCACCAACACAAGTGCGAAAAGTGGTTTTTCAACACTAACACAAGTGCGAAAAGTGGTTTTTCAACACTAACACAAGTGCAAAAAGTGTTTTTTCAACACTATCACAAGTGCAAAAAAGTGTTTTTTCCACACTAATACAAGTGCAAAAGTGGTTTCCTGCACCAACACAAGTGCAAAAAGTGGGTTTTCAACACTAACACAAGTGCGAAAAGTGTTTTTTCAACACTAACACAAGTGCAAAATTTTTTTTTTCAACACTATCACAAATGCAAAAAGTGTTTTTTCCACACTAATACAAGTGCAAAAGTGGTTTCCTGCACCAACACAAGTGCGAAAAGTGGTTTTTCAACACTAACACAAGTGCGAAAAGTGGGTTTTTCAACACTAACACAAGTGCGAAAAGTGGTTTTTCAACACTAACACAAGTGCGAAAAGTGGTTTTTCAACACTAACACAAGTGCGAAAAGTGGTTTTTCCACACTAATACAAGTGCAAAAGTGGTTTCCTGCACCAACACAAGTGCGAAAAGTGGTTTTTCAACACTAACACAAGTGCGAAAAGTGGTTTTTCAACACTATCACAAGTGCAAAAAGTGTTTTTTCCACACTAATACAAGTGCAAAAGTGGTTTCCTGCACCAACACAAGTGCGAAAAGTGGGTTTTCAACACTAACACAAGTGCGAAATGTGGGTTTTCAACACTAACACAAGTGCGAAAAGTGGTTTCCTTCACTTACACAAGTGCGAAAAGTGCTTTTTCAACACTAACACATGTGCGAAAAGTAGTTTTTCAACACTAACACAAGTGCGAAAAGTGGTTTTTTCACTCTAATACAAGTGCAAAAGTGGTTTCCTGCACCAACACAAGTGCGAAAAGTGGATTTTCAACACTAACACAAGTGCGAAAAGTGGGTTTTCAATACTAACACAAGTGCGAAAAGTGGTTTCCTGCAGCAACACAAGTGCGAAAAGTGGTTTTTCAACACTAACACAAGTGCGAAAAGTGGTTTTTCAACACTAACACAAGTGCAAAAAGTGTTTTTTCAACACTATCACAAGTGCAAAAAGTGTTTTTTCCACACTAATACAAGTGCAAAAGTGGTTTCCTGCACCAACACAAGTGCGAAAAGTGGTTTTTCAACACTAACACAAGTGCAAAAAGTGTTTTTTCAACACTATCACAACTGCAAAAAGTGTTTTTTCCACACTAATACAAGTGCAAAAGTGGTTTCCTGCACCAACACAAGTGCGAAAAGTGGTTTTTCAACACTAACACAAGTGCGAAAAGTGGTTTTTCAACACTAACACAAGTGCAAAAAGTGTTTTTCCAACACTATCAAAAGTGCGAAAAGTGGTTTTTCAACACGAACACAAGTGCGAAAAGTGGTTTTTCAACACTATCACAAGTGCAAAAAGTGTTTTTTCCACACTAATACATGTGCAAAAGTGGTTTTTCAACACTATTACAAGTGCAAAAAGTGGTTTTTCAACACTAACACAAGTGCGAAAAGTGGTTTTTCCACACTAATACAAGTGCAAAAGTGGTTTCCTGCACCAACACAAGTGCGAAAAGTGGTTTTTCAACACTAACACAAGTGCGAAAAGTGGTTTTTCAACCCTATCACAAGTGCAAAAAGTGTTTTTTCCACACTAATACAAGTGCAAAAGAGGTTTCCTGCACCAACACAAGTGCGAAAAGTGGATTTTCAACATGAACACAAGTGCGAAAAGTGGGTTTTCAACACTAACACAAGTGCGAAAAGTGGTTTCCTGCACCAACACAAGTGTGAAAAGTGGTTTTTCAACACTAACACAAGTGCAAAAAGTGGTTTTTCAACACTAACACAAGTGCAAAAAGTGTTTTTTCAACACTATCACAAGTGCAAAAAAGTGTTTTTTCCACACTAATACAAGTGCAAAAGTGGTTTCCTGCAACAACACAAGTGCAAAAAGTGGTTTTTCAACACTAACACAAGTGCGAAAAGTGGATTTTCAACACTAACACAAGTGCAAAAAGTGTTTTTTCAACACTATCACAAATGCAAAAAGTGTTTTTTTTCCACACTAATACAAGTGCAAAAGTGGTTTCCTGCACCAACACAAGTGCGAAAAGTGGTTTTTCAACACTAACACAAGTGCGAAAAGTGGTTTTTCAACACTAACACAAGTGCGAAAAGTGGTTTTTCAACACTAACACAAGTGCGAAAAGTGGTTTTTCAACACTATCACAAGTGCAAAAAGTGTTTTTTCCACACTAATACAAGTGCACAAGTGGTTTCCTGCACCAACACAAGTGCGAAAAGTGCTTTTTCAACACTAACACAAGTGTGAAAAGTGGTTTTTCAACTCTATCACAAGTGCAAAAAGTGTTTTTTCCACACTAATACAAGTGCAAAAGTGGTTTCCTGCACCAACACAAGTGCGAAAAGTGGATTTTCAACACTAACACAAGTGCGAAAAGTGGGTTTTCAATACTAATACAAGTGCGAAAAGTGGTTTCCTGCAGCAACACAAGTGCGAAAAGTGGTTTTTCAACACTAACACAAGTGCGAAAAGTGGTTTTTCAACACTAACACAAGTGCAAAAAGTGTTTTTTCAACACTATCACAAGTGCAAAAAGTGTTTTTTCCACACTAATACAAGTGCAAAAGTGGTTTCCTGCACCAACACAAGTGCGAAAAGTGGTTTTTCAACACTAACACAAGTGCAAAAAGTGTTTTTTCAACACTATCACAAGTGCAAAAAGTGTTTTTTCCACACTAATACAAGTGCAAAAGTGGTTTCCTGCACCAACACAAGTGCGAAAAGTGGTTTTTCAACACTAACACAAGTGCGAAAAGTGGTTTTTCAACACTAACACAAGTGCAAAAAGTCTTTTTCCAACACTATCAAAAGTGCGAAAAGTGGTTTTTCAACACGAACACAAGTGCGAAAAGTGGTTTTTCAACACTATCACAAGTGCAAAAAGTGTTTTTTCCACACTAATACAAGTGCAAAAGTGGTTTTTCAACACTATTACAAGTGCAAAAAGTGGTTTTTCAACACTAACACAAGTGCGAAAAGTGGTTTTTCCACACTAATACAAGTGCAAAAGTGGTTTCATGCACCAACACAAGTGCGAAAAGTGGTTTTTCAACACTAACACAAGTGCGAAAAGTGGTTTTTCAACCCTATCACAAGTGCAAAAAGTGTTTTTTCCACACTAATACAAGTGCAAAAGAGGTTTCCTGCACCAACACAAGTGCGAAAAGTGGATTTTCAACACGAACACAAGTGCGAAAAGTGGGTTTTCAACACTAACACAAGTGCGAAAAGTGGTTTCCTGCACCAACACAAGTGCGAAAAGTGGTTTTTCAACACTAACACAAGTGCGAAAAGTGGTTTTTCAACACTAACACAAGTGCAAAAAGTGTTTTTTCAACACTATCACAAGTGCAAAAAAGTGTTTTTTCCACACTAATACAAGTGCAAAAGTGGTTTCCTGCACCAACACAGGTGCAAAAAGTGGTTTTTCAACACTAACACAAGTGCGAAAAGTGGTTTTTCAACACTAACACAAGCGCAAAAAAATTTTTTTCAACACTATCACAAATGCAAAAAGTGTTTTTTCCACACTAATACAAGTGCAAAAGTGGTTTCCTGCACCAACACAAGTGCGAAAAGTGGTTTTTCAACACTAACACAAGTGCGAAAAGTGGGTTTTTCAACACTAACACAAGTGCGAAAAGTGGTTTTTCAACACTAACACAAGTGCGAAAAGTGGTTTTTCAACACTAACACAAGTGCGAAAAGTGGTTTTTCCACACTAATACAAGTGCAAAAGTGGTTTCCTGCACCAACACAAGTGCGAAAAGTGGTTTTTCAACACTAACACAAGTGCGAAAAGTGGTTTTTCAACACTATCACAAGTGCAAAAAGTGTTTTTTCCACACTAATACAAGTGCAAAAGTGGTTTCCTGCACCAACACAAGTGCGAAAAGTGGGTTTTCAACACTAACACAAGTGCGAAAAGTGGGTTTTCAACACTAACACAAGTGCGAAAAGTGGTTTCCTTCACTAACACAAGTGCGAAAAGTGCTTTTTCAACACTAACACATGTGCGAAAAGTGGTTTTTCAACACTAACACAAGTGCGAAAAGTGGTTTTTTCACTCTAATACAAGTGCAAAAGTGGTTTCCTGCACCAACACAAGTGCGAAAAGTGGATTTTCAACACAAACACAAGTGCGAAAAGTGGGTTTTCAATACTAACACAAGTGCGAAAAGTGGTTTCCTGCAGCAACACAAGTGCGAAAAGTGGTTTTCAACACTAACACAAGTGCGAAAAGTGGTTTTTCAACACTAACACAAGTGCAAAAAGTGTTTTTTCAACACTATCACAAGTGCAAAAAGTGTTTTTTCCACACCAATACAAGTGCAAAAGTGGTTTCCTGCACCAACACAAGTGCGAAAAGTGGTTTTTCAACACTAACACAAGTGCAAAAAGTGTTTTTTCAACACTATCACAACTGCAAAAAGTGTTTTTTCCACACTAATACAAGTGCAAAAGTGGTTTCCTGCACCAACACAAGTGCGAAAAGTGGTTTTTCAACACTAACACAAGTGCGAAAAGTGGTTTTTCAACACTAACACAAGTGCAAAAAGTGTTTTTCCAACACTATCAAAAGTGCGAAAAGTGGTTTTTCAACACCAACACAAGTGCGAAAAGTGGTTTTTCAACACTATCACAAGTGCAAAAAGTGTTTTTTCCACACTAATACAAGTGCAAAAGTGGTTTTTCAACACTATTACAAGTGCAAAAAATGGTTTTTCAACACTAACACAAGTGCGAAAAGTGGTTTTTCCACACTAATACAAGTGCAAAAGTGGTTTCCTGCACCAACACAAGTGCGAAAAGTGGTTTTTCAACACGAACACAAGTGCGAAAAGTGGTTTTTCAACCCTATCACAAGTGCAAAAAGTGTTTTTTCCACACTAATACAAGTGCAAAAGAGGTTGCCTGCACCAACACAAGTGCGAAAAGTGGATTTTCAACATGAACACAAGTGCGAAAAGTGGGTTTTCAACACTAACACAAGTGCGAAAAGTGGTTTCCTGCACCAACACAAGTGCGAAAAGTGGTTTTTCAACACTAACACAAGTGCGAAAAGTGGTTTTTCAACACTAACACAAGTGCAAAAAGTGTTTTTTCAACACTATCACAAGTGCAAAAAAGTGTTTTTTCCACACTAATACAAGTGCAAAAGTGGTTTCATGCACCAACACAAGTGCGAAAAGTGGTTTTTCAACACTAACACAAGTGCGAAAAGTGGTTTTTCAACCCTATCACAAGTGCAAAAAGTGTTTTTTCCACACTAATACAAGTGCAAAAGAGGTTTCCTGCACCAACACAAGTGCGAAAAGTGGATTTTCAACACGAACACAAGTGCGAAAAGTGGGTTTTCAACACTAACACAAGTGCGAAAAGTGGTTTCCTGCACCAACACAAGTGCGAAAAGTGGTTTTTCAACACTAACACAAGTGCGAAAAGTGGTTTTTCAACACTAACACAAGTGCGAAAAGTGGTTTTTCAACACTAACACAAGTGCAAAAAGTGTTTTTTCAACACTATCACAAGTGCAAAAAGTGTTTTTTCCACACTAATACAAGTGCAAAAGTGGTTTCCTGCACCAACACAAGTGCAAAAAGTGGTTTTTCAACACTAACACAAGTGCGAAAAGTGGTTTTTCAACACTAACACAAGTGCAAAAAATTTTTTTTCAACACTATCACAAATGCAAAAAGTGTTTTTTCCACACTAATACAAGTGCAAAAGTGGTTTCCTGCACCAACACAAGTGCGAAAAGTGGTTTTTCAACACTAACACAAGTGCGAAAAGTGGGTTTTTCAACACTAACACAAGTGCGAAAAGTGGTTTTTCAACACTAACACAAGTGCGAAAAGTGGTTTTTCAACACTAACACAAGTGCGAAAAGTGGTTTTTCCACACTAATACAAGTGCAAAAGTGGTTTCCTGCACCAACACAAGTGCGAAAAGTGGTTTTTCAACACTAAAACAAGTGCGAAAAGTGGTTTTTCAACACTATCACAAGTGCAAAAAGTGTTTTTTCCACACTAATACAAGTGCAAAAGTGGTTTCCTGCACCAACACAAGTGCGAAAAGTGGGTTTTCAACACTAACACAAGTGCGAAAAGTGGGTTTTCAACACTAACACAAGTGCGAAAAGTGGTTTGCTTCACTAACACAAGTGCGAAAAGTGCTTTTTCAACACTAACACATGTGCGAAAAGTGGTTTTTCAACACTAACACAAGTGCGAAAAGTGGTTTTTTCACTCTAATACAAGTGCAAAAGTGGTTTCCTGCACCAACACAAGTGCGAAAAGTGGATTTTCAACACTAACACAAGTGCGAAAAGTGGGTTTTCAATACTAACACAAGTGCGAAAAGTGGTTTTTCAACACTAACACAAGTGCGAAAAGTGGTTTTTCAACACTAACACAAGTGCAAAAAGTGTTTTTTCAACACTATCACAAGTGCAAAAAGTGTTTTTTCCACACTAATACAAGTGCAAAAGTGGTTTCCTGCACCAACACAAGTGCGAAAAGTGGTTTTTCAACACTAACACAAGTGCAAAAAGTGTTTTTTCAACACTATCACAACTGCAAAAAGTGTTTTTTCCACACTAATACAAGTGCAAAAGTGGTTTCCTGCACCAACACAAGTGCGAAAAGTGGTTTTTCAACACTAACACAAGTGCGAAAAGTGGTTTTTCAACACTAACACAAGTGCAAAAAGTGTTTTTCCAACACTATCAAAAGTGCGAAAAGTGGTTTTTCAACACGAACACAAGTGCGAAAAGTGGTTTTTCAACACTATCACAAGTGCAAAAAGTGTTTTTTCCACACTAATACAAGTGCAAAAGTGGTTTTTCAACACTATTACAAGTGCAAAAAGTGGTTTTTCAACACTAACACAAGTGCGAAAAGTGGTTTTTCCACACTAATACAAGTGCAAAAGTGGTTTCCTGCACCAACACAAGTGCGAAAAGTGGTTTTTCAACACTAACACAAGTGCGAAAAGAGGTTTTTCAACCCTATCACAAGTGCAAAAAGTGTTTTTTCCACACTAATACAAGTGCAAAAGAGGTTTCCTGCACCAACACAAGTGCGAAAAGTGGATTTTCAACATGAACACAAGTGCGAAAAGTGGGTTTTCAACACTAACACAAGTGCGAAAAGTGGTTTCCTGCACCAACACAAGTGCGAAAAGTGGTTTTTCAACACTAACTCAAGTGCGAAAAGTGGTTTTTCAACACTAACACAAGTGCAAAAAGTGTTTTTTCAACACTATCACAAGTGCAAAAAAGTGTTTTTTCCACACTAATACAAGTGCAAAAGTGGTTTCCTGCACCAACACAAGTGCAAAAAGTGGTTTTTCAACACTAACACAAGTGCGAAAAGTGGTTTTTCAACACTAACACAAGTGCGAAAAGTGGTTTTTCAACACTATCACAAGTGCAAAAAGTGTTTTTTCCACACTAATACAAGTGCACAAGTGGTTTCCTGCACCAACACAAGTGTGAAAAGTGTTTTTTCAACACTATCACAAGTGCAAAAAGTGTTTTTTCCACACTAATACAAGTGCAAAAGTGGTTTCCTGCACCAACACAAGTGCGAAAAGTGGTTTTTCAACACTAACACAAGTGCGAAAAGTGGTTTTTCAACACTAACACAAGTGCAAAAAGTGTTTTTCCAACACTATCAAAAGTGCGAAAAGTGGTTTTTCAACACGAACACAAGTGCGAAAAGTGGTTTTTCAACACTATCACAAGTGCAAAAAGTGTTTTTTCCACACTAATACAAGTGCAAAAGTGGTTTTACAACACTATTACAAGTGCAAAAAGTGGTTTTTCAACACTAACACAAGTGCGAAAAGTGGTTTTTCCACACTAATACAAGTGCAAAAGTGGTTTCATGCACCAACACAAGTGCGAAAAGTGGTTTTTCAACACTAACACAAGTGCGAAAAGTGGTTTTTCAACCCTATCACAAGTGCAAAAAGTGTTTTTTCCACACTAATACAAGTGCAAAAGAGGTTTCCTGCACCAACACAAGTGCGAAAAGTGGATTTTCAACACGAACACAAGTGCGAAAAGTGGGTTTTCAACACTAACACAAGTGCGAAAAGTGGTTTCCTGCACCAACACAAGTGCGAAAAGTGGTTTTTCAACACTAACACAAGTGCGAAAAGTGGTTTTTCAACACTAACACAAGTGCAAAAAGTGTTTTTCAACACTATCACAAGTGCAAAAAAGTGTTTTTTCCACACTAATACAAGTGCAAAAGTGGTTTCCTGCACCAACACAAGTGCAAAAAGTGGTTTTTCAACACTAACACAAGTGCGAAAAGTGGTTTTTCAACACTAACACAAGTGCAAAAAGTGTTTTTTCAACACTATCACAAATGCAAAAAGTGTTTTTTCCACACTAATACAAGTGTAAAAGTGGTTTCCTGCACCAACACAAGTGCGAAAAGTGGTTTTTCAACACTAACACAAGTGCGAAAAGTGGTTTTTCAACACTAACACAAGTGCGAAAAGTGGTTTTTCAACACTATCACAAGTGCAAAAAGTGTTTTTTCCCCACTAATACAAGTGCACAAGTGGTTTCCTGCACCAACACAAGTGCGAAAAGTGGATTTTCAACACTAACACAAGTGCGAAAAGTGGGTTTTCAACACTAACACAAGTGCGAAAAGTGGTTTCCTGCACCAACACAAGTGCGAAAAGTGGTTTTTCAACACTAACACAAGTGCGAAAAGTGGTTTTTCAACACTAACACAAGTGCAAAAAGTGTTTTTTCAACACTATCACAAGTGCAAAAAGTGTTTTTTCCACACTAATACAAGTGCAAAAGTGGTTTCCTGCACCAACACAAGTGCGAAAAGTGGTTTTTCAACACTAACACAAGTGTGAAAAGTGGTTTTTCAACACTAACACAAGTGCAAAAAGTGTTTTTTCAACACTATCACAAGTGCAAAAAGTGTTTTTTCCACACTAATACAAGTGCAAAAGTGGTTTCCTGCACCAACACAAGTGCGAAAAGTGGTTTTTCAACACTAACACAAGTGCGAAAAGTGGTTTTTCAACACTAACACAAGTGCAAAAAGTGTTTTTTCAACACTATCACAAGTGCGAAAAGTGGTTTTTCAACACTAACACAAGTGCGAAAAGTGGATTTTCAACACTAACACAAGTGCGAAAAGTGGTTTTTCAACACTAACACAAGTGCGAAAAGTGGATTTTCAACACTAACACAAGTGCGAAAAGTGGGTTTTCAACACTAACACAAGTGCGAAAAGTGGTTTCCTGCACCAACACAAGTGCGAAAAGTGGTTTTTCAACACTAACACAAGTGCGAAAAGTGGTTTTTCAACACTATTACAAGTTGAAAAAGTGGTTTTTCAACACTAACACAAGTGCGAAAAGTGGTTTTTTCACACTAATACAAGTGCAAAAGTGGTTTCCTGCACCAACACAAGTGCGAAAAGTGGTTTTTCAACACTAACACAAGTGCGAAAAGTGGTTTTTCAACCCTATCACAAGTGCAAAAAGTGTTTTTTCCACACTAATACAAGTGCAAAAGAGGTTTCCTGCACCAACACAAGTGCGAAAAGTGGATTTTCAACATGAACACAAGTGCGAAAAGTGGGTTTTCAACACTAACACAAGTGCGAAAAGTGGTTTCCTGCACCAACACAAGTGCGAAAAGTGGTTTTTCAACACTAACACAAGTGCGAAAAGTGGTTTTTCAACACTAACACAAGTGCAAAAAGTGTTTTTTCAACACTATCACAAGTGCAAAAAAGTGTTTTTTCCACACTAATACAAGTGCAAAAGTGGTTTCCTGCACCAACACAAGTGCAAAAAGTGGTTTTTCAACACTAACACAAGTGCGAAAAGTGGTTTTTCAACACTAACACAAGTGCAAAAAGTGTTTTTTCAACACTATCACAAATGCAAAAAGTGTTTTTTCCACACTAATACAAGTGCAAAAGTGGTTTCCTGCACCAACACAAGTGCGAAAAGTGGTTTTTCAACACTAACACAATTGCGAAAA
Organism: Myxine glutinosa; assembly: GCF_964187855.1. Classification (NCBI taxonomy): domain Eukaryota; kingdom Metazoa; phylum Chordata; class Myxini; order Myxiniformes; family Myxinidae; genus Myxine; species Myxine glutinosa. Next base: position 87,100,261 of record NC_136266.1, read on the forward strand.
GTGGTTTTTCAACACTAACACAAGTGCGAAAAGTGGTTTTTCAACACTAACACAAGTGCGAAAAGTGGTTTTTCAACACTATCACAAGTGCAAAAAGTGTTTTTTCCACACTAATACAAGTGCACAAGTGGTTTCCTGCACCAACACAAGTGCGAAAAGTGCTTTTTCAACACTAACACAAGTGCGAAAAGTGGTTTTTCAACTCTATCACAAGTGCAAAAAGTGTTTTTTCCACACTAATACAAGTGCAAAAGTGGTTTCCTGCACCAACACAAGTGCGAAAAGTGGATTTTCAACTCTAACACAAGTGCGAAAAGTGGGTTTTCAATACTAACACAAGTGCGAAAAGTGGTTTCCTGCAGCAACACAAGTGCGAAAAGTGGTTTTTCAACACTAACACAAGTGCGAAAAGTGGTTTTTCAACACTAACACAAGTGCAAAAAGTGTTTTTTCAACACTATCACAAGTGCAAAAAGTGTTTTTTCCACACTAATACAAGTGCAAAAGTGGTTTCCTGCACCAACACAAGTGCGAAAAGTGGTTTTTCAACACTAACACAAGTGCAAAAAGTGTTTTTTCAACACTATCACAAGTGCAAAAAGTGTTTTTTCCACACTAATACAAGTGCAAAAGTGGTTTCCTGCACCAACACAAGTGCGAAAAGTGGTTTTTCAACACTAACACAAGTGCGAAAAGTGGTTTTTCAACACTAACACAAGTGCAAAAAGTGTTTTTTCCACACTAATACAAGTGCGAAAAGTGGTTTTTCAACACTAACACAAGTGCGAAAAGTGGTTTTTCAACACTAACACAAGTGCAAAAAGTGTTTTTTCCAACACTATCAAAAGTGCGGAAAGTGGTTTTTCAACACGAACACAAGTGCGAAAAGTGGTTTTTCAACACTATCACAAGTGCAAAAAGTGTTTTTTCCACACTAATACAAGTGCAAAAGTGGTTTTTCAACACTATTACAAGTGCAAAAAGTGGTTTTTCAACACTAACACAAGTGCAAAAAGTGGTTTTTCAACACGAACACAAGTGCGAAAAGTGGGTTTTCAACACTAACACAAGTGCGAAAAGTGGTTTCCTGCACCAACACAAGTGCGAAAAGTGGTTTTTCAACACTAACACAAGTGCGAAAAGTGGTTTTTCAACACTAACACAAGTGCAAAAAGTGTTTTTTCAACACTATCACAAGTGCAAAAAAGTGTTTTTTCCACACTAATACAAGTGCAAAAGTGATTTCCTGCACCAACACAAGTGCAAAAAGTCGTTTTTCAACACTAACACAAGTGCGAAAAGTGGTTTTTCAACACTAACACAAGTGCAAAAAGTGTTTTTTCAACACTATCACAAATGCAAAAAGTGTTTTTTCCACAGTAATACAAGTGCAAAAGTGGTTTCCTGCACCAACACAAGTGCGAAAAGTGGTTTTTCAACACTAACACAAGTGCGAAAAGTGGTTTTTCAACACTAACACAAGTGCGAAAAGTGGTTTTTCAACACTATCACAAGTGCAAAAAGTGTTTTTTCCACACTAATACAAGTGCACAAGTGGTTTCCTGCACCAACACAAGTGCAAAAAGTGGATTTTCAACACTAACACAAGTGCGAAAAGTGGGTTTTCAACACTAACACAAGTGCGAAAAGTGGTTTCCTGCACCAACACAAGTGCGAAAAGTGGTTTTTCAACACTAACACAAGTGCGAAAAGTGGTTTTTCAACACTAACACAAGTGCAAAAAGTGTTTTTTCAACACTATCACAAGTGCAAAAAGTGTTTTTTCCACACTAATACAAGTGCAAAAGTGGTTTCCTGCACCAACACAAGTGCGAAAAGTGGTTTTTCAACACTAACACAAGTGCGAAAAGTGGTTTTTCAACACTAACACAAGTGCAAAAAGTGTTTTTTCAACACTATCACAAGTGCAAAAAGTGTTTTTTCCACACTAATACAAGTGCAAAAGAGGTTTCCTGCACCAACACAAGTGCGAAAAGTGGATTTTCAACATGAACACAAGTGCGAAAAGTGGGTTTTCAACACTAACACAAGTGCGAAAAGTGGTTTCCTGCACCAACACAAGTGCGAAAAGTGGTTTTTCAACACTAACACAAGTGCAAAAAGTGTTTTTTCAACACTATCACAAGTGCAAAAAAGTGTTTTTTCCACACTAATACAAGTGCAAAAGTGGTTTCCTGCACCAACACAAGTGCGAAAAGTGGTTTTTCAACACTAACACAAGTGCGAAAAGTGGTTTTTCAACACTAACACAAGTGCGAAAAGTGGTTTTTCAACACTATCACAAGTGCAAAAAGTGTTTTTTCCACACTAATACAAGTGCACAAGTGGTTTCCTGCACCAACACAAGTGCGAAAAGTGCTTTTTCAACACTAACACAAGTGCGAAAAGTGGTTTTTCAACTCTATCACAAGTGCAAAAAGTGTTTTTTCCACACTAATACAAGTGCAAAAGTGGTTTCCTGCACCAACACAAGTGCGAAAAGTGGGTTTTCAATACTAACACAAGTGCGAAAAGTGGTTTCCTGCAGCAACACAAGTGCGAAAAGTGGTTTTTCAACACTAACACAAGTGCGAAAAGTGGTTTTTCAACACTAACACAAGTGCAAAAAGTGTTTTTTCAACACTATCACAAATGCAAAAAGTGTTTTTTCCACAGTAATACAAGTGCAAAAGTGGTTTCCTGCACCAACACAAGTGCGAAAAGTGGGTTTTCAACACTAACACAAGTGCGAAAAGTGGTTTTTCAACACTAACACAAGTGCAAAAAGTGTTTTTTCAACACTATCACAAGTGCAAAAAGTGTTTTTTCCACACTAATACAAGTGCAAAAGTGGTTTCCTGCACCAACACAAGTGCGAAAAGTGGTTTTTCAACACTAACACAAGTGCAAAAAGTGTTTTTTCAACACTATCACAACTGCAAAAAGTGTTTTTTCCACACTAATACAAGTGCAAAAGTGGTTTCCTGCACCAACACAAGTGCGAAAAGTGGTTTTTGAACACTAACACAAGTGCGAAAAGTGGTTTTTCAACACTAACACAAGTGCAAAAAGTGTTTTTCCAACACTATCAAAAGTGCGAAAAGTGGTTTTTCAACACGAACACAAGTGCGAAAAGTGGTTTTTCAACACTATCACAAGTGCAAAAAGTGTTTTTTCCACACTAATACAAGTGAAAAAGTGGTTTTTCAACACTATTACAAGTGCAAAAAGTGGTTTTTCAACACTAACACAAGTGCGAAAAGTGGTTTTTCCACACTAATACAAGTGCAAAAGTGGTTTCCTGCACCAACACAAGTGCGAAAAGTGGTTTTTCAACACTAACACAAGTGCGAAAAGTGGTTTTTCAACCCTATCACAAGTGCAAAAAGTGTTTTTTCCACACTAATACAAGTGCAAAAGAGGTTTCCTGCACCAACACAAGTGCGAAAAGTGGA